>NC_137097.1:15977131-16268631 GCF_949357685.1 Gobio gobio | reverse complement strand
AGTTCACGTTAGCTAATAATAAACACAATTTTAACATGATCTCTAACTTAAGCAAACGCTTTTAATACACATTTAGTCGTAACAAAACAAAACCATGCCCGTTTTAATGCTAGTAAAAGTGTTAGTATAAGGAAACGATCGACCGCATGCCTCTCTGCCACTCATCTGTGCTGATCTGTGTCTGGAGGAGATGATGTCACACACAGGGAGGCGTGACCATGTCCGCTGAACACGCCCCAGTTTCTTGACTCCACCCCCACGTCAAAACAGTGCCATAAAGTGACACGTGCAGAAAAGTGAAGCGCAAAGGGGAAATAGTATCGCTCATTCACTGACTGAAACGCAGAGTAAAAGTTGCGTTGCAAATGAAACTACTTTTGCAATTTCTTTATTTTTGTTTGCAAAACTTATTTTTTTCTCTCAATACTACTTTTTTTTTCTTGTGCAATACTTTAAGACATTAAATTGACTCCATATTTCTATCCTGCTTCTGTTACAAATTTGCAGGGACCAATCACAAACCGTCTTATCCTCCTGGCGCGTTAATGGCAGGTTTAACACAATGACGGATAGAGAAGCCACGGATTGTCACTTTGCGGTGGGCGGTTTGCCACCAGGATGGGGAGGAGAGACCTATGAGCTCTCTCGATCTCAAAATGTGAGTCAGGTGTAAGGTCGAGCCATTTCTGTAGCATCTTCGTAAGAAACTGTAAGACAGTCTCAGAGCATTCGGCTTCAGGGAGGCCGACAATTCTTAGGTTTTTGCATCTGCCGTGATTCTCCAGGTCGTCTACTTTGGCTCCAAGTGAAGACGACTCTTTTTCCCAAGATGCAATTTTGTTATCGTGAGACAGCATGCCTTCCTCAGCAGCGGAGATTCCGCATTCGGCCTCCATTAAGCACGTCTCATTTGACGACACTCTGCCAGACAAATTAGAAAGGGCTTCCTGTATTGAGGTTACTGAAGTAGGAATATTGTCCAAACGACTGTCAATCGCACTTAATCTACCCTCAATACTGCCTAGACTGGCTCCCAGTGAGAGGATTTCAGTCAACATAACTTCGGGCTGGTCTGATGAAGTCTCCTTCATCTCAATGTGCTTTTTCTTTAAATTTCTGGTTAGGCCGAGAGGATGTGACAAGCGGAAAATTTGTGCTTTTCTTTAGTCACGGACATTGTTTTGTTGCTGTTGGGACAGTATACTTCAAAAATGAATCGAGATAAAAGGAAGAAATTATAAAGAGAAGCAACTGATGTGGAGCTAACAAGCTAAGCGAACATCTTCCGCGTGGTATTTGTGTGACTAAATCTGCCATGACCAAACCTTCAGTGATGAATTTCAACAAATGCAACACGGATCTCCACCTTAACTGTTTGCTGAATAAATGCACCTTTGTAACCTATGTGACAATTCAATCTGGAAAATGAACATCATTTTGAATTATTGGAAATAATATTAGGAGTTTCGCCGTTCCCTTTCGTTCAGTCACTATGACGTAACGTTAACGAATGGGGGTTTCGCTTAGAAGCCTATCATCTTCGAGATCTTAGAAAACGCCCAATGGCAGTGCCAATGCCATGGGCATGCGGAATTTGCATACGTAACTCTGCCCCACCGCGTGGGTATAAAAGGAAGTACGTGGCAATATCGCATTACGTTTCTGCTTCGGAGCCAAGAGTACCTACCTCTTCACTCCTCACAAGCCTTCTGAGACTCTCTCAGCTTCTTCGAGACGAGCAGCTTTCCAGTCGGTGTTGGTGTGACGGGCTCCTGGACAGGACCCCAGCGCCTTCTGCATGTCAATTGCCTCGAGTTGCTCCCATAATGAAAACGCTTGACGTGCCTTAACCCTTAATCGTCCCTTGGGGTCCAGCTGACCCCACTGGACTTTTCCTCCATTTTTTAAAAGTGTTCCCTTCATTTTCCTAAAGAATGTAACTAAACATGCACAAAAATCTGGGCTTGATTTGGTTGTTCTAAAGGTGTGTAAAAAAAAATTACCGTTTAAGTCCCTCGGGTCAGATTGACCCCACATTGAACATGAATGGGAAAGTGTAAAAAATAAACAAAATTCACTTTTTTTGTAAAAAACTAAAAAAACTAAATCCAGTATAAATCTGAAAATGTCCACATTTATATCAAGGTCTGGTCCTAGAGCATAAACACAAAGTAGAACGAACTTTATCTCATACACACACATGTACACACACAAACACACACATGTGTGTGACTGCAACAGAGAGTATTTTTATTGAAGTTGGCAAATAAAATCAACAAAACTGGCATAAATCTGAAAGATTTGCATACATAAATGAAGTACTAATACTAGAGCATAAATGCAATATGGAACAAGCATGTTCACACACACGCACACACACACAAACACAGGTGTCTGGAGCATTTTCTTGGATTTTGGCAATGAATGGGAAAATGTAAAAAATGCTTTTTTTTTTCCACTTTGTTTGTAAAAAAAAAAATCAACTAAATCCAGTATAAATCTGAAAATGTCTACATTTATATCAAGATCTGGTCCTAGAGCATAAACACAAAGTGGAACGAACTTTCTGTCTCATACACACACACACACACACACACACACACACAACACAAAAAAATACATGTGTGACTGCAACAGAGAGCATTTTTATAGAAACTGGCAAATAAAATCAACAAAACTGGCATAAATCTGAAAAAATTCCATACATAAATGAAGGACAAATACTAGAGCACAAATGCAACATGGAGCAATCATGAGAAAGAGAGGGAAAAGGGCAAATAAAAGAAAGATGAAAGGCAGCTTAACTTTTGCATAACTTCCCTATGGACCTCTAGTGGATAATGTGGTCATTGCACTCTCTCTCTCTCTTTAACTATAATTCCTAAAGTTTTTCCACAAACCTACAGATGGCGGTATTCTATCCCTAACACATAGAGCAATGTCCAAAAACTATTTATATTTATTTAAGATCATCATTCAAGTGATTTTTTCATTAAAAAATAATTTTTAATGAGCCAATTTATGACATAGTTTGGTATTTGTGCATTAAATAGGTAAAAAACTACCAAATACCCACAAAAACACAGTATAAATGTATAGTTGAGAAGTAAATAAAAAAAATGATATATAGTTTTCCATGTATAAAAATTATATTTCCTTATGCAATCGCTCTGTAAAAGTTTGGGGTCTATCTGACCCCAAGGGACTCAAACGTAAACCCTACTTGAGGGACGATTAAAGGTCCCATGGCATGACATTTTCATTTTATGAGGTTTTTCAACATTAATATGAGTTCCCCTAGCCTGAATATTGTCCCCAAGTGGATAGAAATGTTGATCGGTGTAAACCCGAGTTCTGGCTGTCTTTCTCTGCCTTTGAGAAAATGACAGGCCAGACGAGCCAATCCTGAAGTCTCCTGGTTTGACGTCCAAGCAGGAACGGTTTCCTCCCTTTCCTCCGCCCAGAGAATCTGGCACGCCCATGCAAACGCTCGAGAGATCATGGGTTGTGAACGAGTGAACGCTGGCAGTTTCTCAGTGTTTGGATGTACAAATGAAAACAGAAGTCTTTTTTCAGTTCCTTCTGATCTGTGATCAGTGATTTCTTATGTGTAGCTAATTATTTATTATTCGTGCACACACTGCGGCTTCTTTCTCTCTCGACAGAACGGTGTTTTCTATCTTGTGAGTCAGTGTTTTTGTACGTCCTCGTCGCGTCTATCTGTTCTAAAATGTGCATACAGTCGTTTCTGCTCAACATAGAGAGCCACATCTTTAGAGATAAACCTCACACACGCCGAAGCTCGGGCTGACCGGTCGGCCTTCCACATCCCCGACCCCCAGTACTGCATCTGGCCCACAGCGGAGGCGCCTTACGCGGCGCGAGATTAAGCAGAAGGGGGGTAAGCATGAGCATATTCGGGCTAGCCAGCCTAGCCCCACAATAAACTGGATTACATTCGATTAATGCTGTTGTGTCTTTGTTTGCGCTGTGTACTCAATGCGCGTCACTGACGCTTTTCATATGTTAGGAACATGTCTAAAAATAATGCTATTATCAACACTTACTCGTAACTCGTTCATCTCGACAGCTGTAATGGTACTTTGCATGTGTTACAAAGTTGGTAATAATGATGAAGACGGACTCGGTTTGACTGGAACTCGTGTTTATTCAGAACTCTCAGATACAAACACAATAAACTCGCGCTGACAGACAGCGCTCTCACAACTCAGTAGTTACTATAAATAACTTTGTTAGCAATCGCTCCGTGATGTCCGGTTCGCGAACGAATCATTCTTTTGAACCGGTTCTTTTTAGTGAACCGAATCAGTTCACCAAATCGGACTGAATCGTTCTAAACGGTTCGCGTCTCCAGTCAGCGCTGATCCATAATTTACTGAAGTTACTAACTTTCTGACATGAGTGACAGTCCCTCCGACTAGAAATAGACTAATAACCTGAACTATGCTGTAACTACAACAGCACTGAACTGAGACTGACAGAACTGATGTGAAGTGAACTCAGGTCCATCCGTCTCTCTGGCAGCAGCTCAGCTCATGCCTGCTCGTGCCTCGTAGACCTCGTTAAACCACGCCCCCTCCGCTCATTTAAAATGCAAAGATGTCAGCCAATCACAACAGTGGGCGTTTTTACTGAAGTCTCACAGCAGACACGCCTCTTGAAGCGGTGCTTTCTGCCAGAGGGCAAACATCAGTATAGAAAAAATGCCTTTTATTTCTAAATTATGACATTTTATGATGTAAAAATCATACTAACAATATAAGTACACCTCAGGAAACATTATAAAATAATAGAAAAATGCCATGCCATGGGACCTTTAAGGGTTAATGTACACAGTGACATTAAAAGACCAAACTTGGTAAACAGTATACTAATAAAGCATACTATACAGAAACTTTTATCTTTTAATATCACTTAGTGGGCTACATTAAGTGATGTTAAGTTTTTTATTTATAATGGTTTTCTATGAGAGGAAAACGGGACAGCCAGGGAAATGTTTTTATCTCAAAGAGCATCGTTCTTTGCTTTACGAATTTGCAGGGCAATCTGAATCTGTGGTTTTGTCTCATCTGCAAACAAACTGTTACATTAAAAATCTAATGTGAATACAGATTACAAAGTGTTCGCCAAAACCATGTGTTTTGTATTGATTTACCATCTAATGAGATTATCATAGTTGGTGAAATGAAGTCGTGTGCCACCTACAGGCCTTTTGGGTGAAGTGTAGGTTGGTAGAGAACATGCAAAATGGCCATAACTACATTACCCTTTTTGATAGAATAATCGTGATTTTGAGCAAAATAATCGTGATTATCAGTTTAACCATTATTGTGCAGCCCTGATTTGGACTGGAAAAAAGAAAAGCATTTTTTGCAGTGTGCTTTTCCCTGTGATGATCTAAATAGAGTACTCATTAATTTAAATCATTTAAAGCAATTTTTTAAATGAGATCGCTGCTATCCAGTGGACACATTGAGCATTTTTATCACACAATAGCACATTTTACCACTATAGTGGATCTTGCGTTTTATAAAAAAATCATAGCTTCATCGGAATGGTCCGAACCTTGGTGACTTTATTGGTACTTGGTATATGAACACCCAAAAAATTGGGGACAGGATTTGAAAAGTCTGAGTGGTCGTAAAAAAAAAAATAGTCACACTCAGGACCTTCGGGTCAAAAATGACCCCCATAGGAAATGAATGGGAAATTATTTTTTTTTTGTGCTTACAATCTACAAATAAGCCAGGATGCAGAAAAAAAGGACTCAACAGTAAAGGGGTGAATCTCTAAAACATCAATATGCAAAACAGACAAAAAAACTCTCTCACACACACACACAAACACACAAATGAACGCATGCCATTCCAAAAGCGAATTGTGTTTTTGTGTGTGTTTTTTTTTGTCTGTTTTGCACTCTTGATGTTTAAGAGATTCACCAATCCTGTCCCCAATTTTTTTGGGGTGTTCATATACCAAGTACCAATAAAGTCACCAAGTTTTGGACCATTCCGATGAAGCTACGATTTTTTACATTTGTTTATAAAACGCTTCGGGTCATTTTTGACCCGAAGAACCCCAGAGGGTTAACCCTTTAAGATACTACTTAACCATTTGTTAGACCACACTTTAAGTCACTATATTTCATTGAAAAATGCATCAAGCTTAACTCAATCTGAATGAGCCATCTCTATCGTTTGGTGTAGTTGTGCAATGCTAAAAAAATCCACTAGATGGTACTTTTTCACCATTTCTGTACTGTATATGGTAAATATCAAGAATAAATTTGAAGAATTAATACCAATTCTGGTGTTACTATTAATTTCATGATTTAAAATTGACTATCTGTATTACTGTATGACTAGCATTGTAAGTGTACATGGTTTGTAATACAAATTATTTTCTTCATGTTTTAGACATGATAGATGGACGCCAAATCATTTTACGGTTTGTTGTAAACTTCCTTTTCCTCGTTTGAAGAAGAGACCAGGAGACGTTGGGATATCTTTCAAGCAGACGTTACTCTTTATTGAGACACGTGCTGTTCTTTCGGCTGTGGTCGTCCGACAAGTCTAACTTAACAGTACAGAACACTGTAACTTATCTACATTTCAGGGGGAGGGATTATACAGCAGGGGACGAGACACTCTGAACAATACAATGCAAATGTTGTATAGGAAATAGGGACACACCCCAAATATTCCTGTCTCTTCTCCTAATTCAATCAGCATAACAGTGTCATTCAAATGCATAGATGCTAATCCAATAGGGCTGTGTATTGCCAAGAATCTGGCAATACGATACGCATCACGATACAGGGGTTACAATACGATATATTATATATTGCGATATTGTAAGAAAGGCAATATATTGCAATATTTCTTTTTTTTTTCTTTTTTTTTTTAGAAAGATCTAGTTTAAAAGATTAAAGAACGGAACCATATGCATAAAATCTGACAAGTTATTAATGCAGTATCATTTATATCACTAATCACTATGTTGTGAAATAGTAAAGTGACTGCAGGATTCTTTATGTGTATATGTTTTAAAGGTTCACATTATAGTAGGTTTATAAATGTATAAACTATTTAACAGAAAGTGCATAGTCCATTCCATGACAGAATGACTGTTTGTTTTATATTTAATACTGTAAAGCTGTTTGCTTTAACCCTCTGGAGTCTGCGCTCTTTTTGGGCCCTTTACATTTGTGTTTTTTTCAGTTGCTTATAAACACATTAATGGCAAAAGTGTAATTACACTGTATTCAGCACAAACTGGGCT
This sequence comes from Gobio gobio, assembly GCF_949357685.1. NCBI lineage: Eukaryota > Metazoa > Chordata > Actinopteri > Cypriniformes > Gobionidae > Gobio > Gobio gobio. The sequence continues at coordinate 16,261,329 of NC_137097.1, read as the reverse complement.
ACCATAATATGTGAGCAACATGTATGTACATGCTTGCATTTTTGAGTGAAAAATGTTTATGCACGGATTTTGAAAAAACTAAAAAAATTGTTTTAAAATTAAGGCCTCAAAACACAATAGATATCTGTTCCCAAGACTTTTGACTCCTGTCTGTATTTGTATAGAGTTTTTTCTTCAAACTGATGTGAGAATCATTGAGTCTACTCATTCACATAAAACAATACACTGATTTAACATTTGTAAGACAGTTTCTCTTCACAAAGCCAATATGCGAGGAGGCGTGATATCTAATGAATAATGATGAGATAGCACCTGAGATAACAAAGGACTCGCATTAATGAGCTGCATAATGAATGAGCTGCAGGTAAGTCTGTGACAGAGAGAAACAGGGCAAAGGAAATATATATTTTTTGTAGTTTATTTTATTTGGAATGTAATCAACAAAGGCCTATTATATTATAAATGATCAAAAGATTTGACTACACTGCAAAAAATGCTCTTCTTATTTGGTATTTTTTCTTGTTTCCAGTCCAAATATTAAAAATTCTTAAATCAAGATTAATTTACTAGATAAGTACAAATTTCTGGGGGAAAAATCTAAATGAAGTGAGTTTTTGCTTAGTTAGTTAGTTAGCTTTATTGTCCCCAAGGGGATATTCTGCTTGGGCACAGTGCAGAGTTGCTTCATAAAGGTATCTATATTCTCTGCCACAACAATTTATGATTTATTAAACTATAATTTATGATTTATTACACAAATTTATTAAAACACAACAATTAGCTAATGAGATTAAAACAATGTTTTTTCTCCAAACTTTCTTTATATTACAAGTCAAATGTTTTAAATAACCTTATGTGATCTCATTTGGCTTTGGATCAAATAATCAGACAGAAAATATATTTTACAATATTCTGCATTCTTCATGCGTGGTATATATGGACTACATGTGCCCGGAGCGCCCTCCGGCTGCCAGTATGAAGTATGAAGAGTTTTTTATGAATGAGAGCAGCTGACGCTCGTATTACAATCATTAGAAGGTACCGACGGTTTTCATATTCATAACTCCTGACACATATTAACAAATTACGGTCACTATATGTCTTCGAGAATAAAACAGAGGTCAAAAATGGAAGCTTGAGTCTTAGGTCTTTTAAATAATGTATAGTTTGTCAAGGTAATTACTTACTTCTAACAGTAATTTTGAGCTAATTTAAACAAAGAAAGCTTCAGTGCGCCCTCGTTGCATGATGTATTTGTTTGAGTTGATGTGTGTGTGGGCGTCTCCTCAATATTTGAATCTCAATAGAGCACGGGCTTAGTGGGCGTGGTCGCATTAGTCTATAAGGAGCCACTCAGGAACGACTAGCATCGCTCTGATTTCAAACGGATTACATAAACACAGAATATTTGTTTTTGATTTGGTTTACAGTGTTTAAAACCTGACATTTCAGTGTTTCTTTAGACATGGCTCATGTTTGTGAGACTAGTTTTCAATAAGCTAGAGGTCATTTTCTGAAGACTATCTGAATGAACGTCTTTGACAGAGAGGCTGCAGATCGCGCATCATGTTTGATTTCTTTATTTTGCAAAAAGCACAACAATTGGTTTTTATTGTGACTGTACTAAATTTTTTTTTAACTTAACAGATTATAATGATGTATAACACTTGCCTGAATGATAAAAAACGACAGAGTTATTTGAGTCTCTTTGGTACTGATAAGAAAAAAAGCAAGCCAATCACGCCGGCGTGATTGCCGACTCGAGAGGGTTAAAGCACTCTATTGTATAAAATGCTATTTAAAGTACTGAACTGCAGAGCTGGTGCATCCATATCCACATCACTATGATCAGATGCTTTCGTTCTGCTGCCAGCGCTGTCAATTTTGTTGTGTGTTTATTTTGTTAATGAGAGGAAAACGTGCTGAACATATTCTATTGAAACGCTTCTCAACAGCGCTGATGACGTCAGGATATTAAGCGAGCTCTCAGATTCAATGCGTTTCCCGAGTATTTGACTTGGCCTATTTTGCAAACAAAATGACTCTTGTCGATTTCCTCCTTAGTGGCTTCTTTATAGCTGAAGCCAAAATGAGTCCACACTTCAGCTCTGTGTACCACAGGAGCGGAATAATTCTATGGTCTTGTGAGCTGGGTTTGTTAACGCAAACACTAGTGATCCCATGCTAGTGATGCATGCACCTTCACCTCACGCTTCTCCGGCTCTGCGTCAGTTACGTTCTGAGATAACACTGCCCTCTAGCGGTTGGGTTTTATAAAGTCTGGTTTAAACCGAACACAAAGCCACGAATCCCCTATGTAAATAAATATATAAATATCGATACAGTGTTTTTGAGAATCAATACAGTATCGCCAAACATAATATTGCGATATTCACGTGTATCGATATTTTCTTACACCCCTATAATCCCATCACTCATGCAGTATTGCTCTAAGCTTGTTATGGTAAATAATCAGGAAGTGCATAAAGACAAAAGACTAATGTCTCCAACCCATGGGCTGATTAACTTGATCATGTTAGAATGTAGTCAATCTTTACCTTAAACTGTACCCAGATAGCAGACCATCACTGAATCATCCGTTGAATCAATGTTAATGCATCAACTAAAATATCATTGAATCAATGTTGAAATTTAACAGGTTTGCACCCTGAAATAATGTTATTTCAATGATGAAAAATAGATCAAGATGGGCTTAAAATCAATATTTTTTCAACTACAATTAAATCACTTATTTAACACTGAATCAACATTGAATCAATGTTAATGCATTAATCAAATTATCATTGAAACGATGTTGATATTTAACATTGATTTTTCATCAGGTTTGCACCTTTAAATAATGTTATTTCAACGATGAAAAATAGATCAAGATGGGCTTAAAATCTATATTTTTTCAACTACAATTAAATCACTTATTTAACACTGAATCAACATAGAAACACTATAACATCAATCTTGCTTTATGTACAGCAGGATTCTATGCCAGTTAATTTTCATGTATGGCAGCAATTGATATGATATTGTATCAAAAAGTCACTCAAAGTAAACAACATCCTTCAGTTTACATGCAAATGTATTTATTTATGCCCCCACAGTTTCAACAGGAAATCTCACATTGACTTAAAACAATTACATCTGAATGTATAACACAAGTGAAAAACATGACAACCTGGCAAAACGGAAGTAAATACAAATGGAAACTCATCAATAAAGGCAGAAATGGGACAGTACTACTGAAAGAAAAAAGGTAGAAGAAAGAATGAAATACTCTGAATACTCTAAACTCAGGGGTTTCCACCACGAGCAATGCCCCCAAGCCTTTCAGGGGTGTAAAGGCCAATTTATACTTCTGCGTCGAGTGCACGCAGAGGGTACGGCGTACCCTACGCATAGACGCGTTGGATACGCCGTACCCTACGCCGTAGCCTGACGCGCACCTCTCCAAAAATGTAACAACGCGTCAATTCTACGCGGACCGCAAGCGCTGTGATTGGTCTGCCAGAACCCTTCCCTCAGGTCAATAAATAAATAAAAAATCTGCGATAGGAGTGTGTGTGTGTGTGTCCAGAAATTGGATGATAGTTCGTTACGTCTGCTATAACACACTATTTTGCAGTCCAGCGATTCTTTATGGTAGTAAATAAATACATAGATCCGCTGAATATAGTTTATTTATTTTCTCATTAAAACCAAAGATGTTAATCAGTAATTGTATATCAAGAACAGGGACACATTAGGGTATATTTCGTGAATGAAGTCTCCTCAACAACAATCGCTTGCTGAGCCACCGCTGCTGAAAACAGCGGCCACGAGCTCCGCATGGTTTCACAAATGCATTCCAGCGCCAGATCGCCTTATTTAGCTTTACTAATCAACTAGAGATGCTTAATTTGTATTAGATACAACAACTCAAGCTGCAAGAAAAGCCGCTCTCTCACTGCTGCTGATATTCCGACATGAATGCACAGATTCTACACATCAAGCTGCTTCTTCTTCGGCTGTTGTCTTGATTACACCAACATGCCCGAGGACACTGCCTTCTAGCGTCTGCATGTGGAATTGCACATTGACGCAGACAACAGCGCAGAAGTATAAATGCTCACGACGGCGTCGGCTACGCGCGTAGCCTACGGCGTACACTCGACGCAGAAGTATAAATGGGCCTTAACGGAGCCATTTGTGCACCGTCCCAGCAAAGATGAACTCTGATGCTTCCTTTTTATCAGCATTCACTTGTAATGCCAGATATCCCAAGTCTCCCGGAAGTTCCGGGAGTCTCCCGCATATTGATAGCGGCTCCCTGATGCCCGCAAATTAGTTAAATTCTCCCGCAATCTAGAGCGAGCGAGCAAGAGCGCGCATGCGAGACACAAACTGTGCACGCGCGCACGGCAGAGAGCGAGAGAGAGCGAGAGACCTTGCTAGTGTGCACCTAATGAAGCGCATGTAAGACGGAGAGCATCCTGATTGGCATCCTGGTTTCGGTAAGTCAACCAATCAATTGTCAGTGTGGGCGGGCTTTTATCTCTTCTCCCGAACCGAATGAATCAGTTCAGTGTATTTAGAAACTGGAGCGCCATGGCAGAGGGAGAGTGCCCCAAAAAACTTAAGTATAAATATAATGACAATCTTGCACGCTGTACAGTTTGTAACTGACATGTTATGGTTGAGTTAAACAAGTTTCATTTCATGTGCATATTTTTTCAGGTCGGCTAGTTGCCAAGGCTACATGAAAACAACAAACTCCTTAGACCTGTTTAAAGTTGCAATGAAATATTAATAAAAGCAGTTTACATAAATAGTATAAGCAGCTTATGTAAATAGTAAAAGTGATCTACATAATTTTACATAATTTAACAAATAATTGCATAGACCTATAGAAATTATATATTAATTATATATTATATTATACTATACAAGTAAAGTAATGTTCTGTGGTGAAATTCGGGATACCTTTCCTCCTTTCATGTTTTTTTGTGTGTGTGTGTGTGGGGGGGGGGGGGGGGGGGTTACAAAATGAAGTGAAACTTGAAATGTTCTACTGAGCGAAGTTATGTCCAAAAGACGTCTTTTCAATGTCTTTGCCCCTAGAGGCGTACGTTGAAAAGACGTCCACTGAGGAGCCAGAATGAAAGTTTTTATGAAGTCTGTTTTTGACGTGTTCTGCACGTCCGATATAGACGTTCATGGAACCTCAAGGTTAAAAACTAGTTCAAATTGTGGACATATTTTCCATTTGTAATTGCAAAGCAACTCACAGACAGTGTGTGTTTGTCCAGAAATCATGAAAATAAAAGACACTTTTAACATACCTAATGTCGCACATTTGAACTACTTTTTAACCTTGAGGTTCCATGAACGTCTATATCGGACGTGCAGAACACGTCAAAAACAGACGTCATAAAAACTTTCATTCTGGCTCCTCAGTGGACGTCTTTTCAACGTACGCCTCTAGGGGCAAAGACATTGAAAAGACGTCTTTTGGACATTGCTTTGCTCAGTGGGTTATGTGTGCTAAATACAGAATTGCATGAATGTGCAGCATTTTGTACAAATAGACATAATTGTGAATGCAAAACTTCGATTTTGTATTAATGTTGGTCAGAATCTATGCGTGCAACGAGTAAGATGTGCATTTGTGGATCCGGTGCCGCGCATGCATTCATTAACTCATATGAATCAAATAGGATCCACTCACAAACGAGTCAATGAATGCATGCGTGGCACTGGATCCACAAATGCACATCTTACTCGTTGCACGCACAGATTAATCATTTTGATTCTAAAATCACGCGAACACCTCACTACAAACGACGCACGACAAAGCAGAAAATCGTCCCGACCCAAATAAGAGTTGCACGAGTCAGAATTCGGCTCGAAATCGGACGAAAATTGCACCGTGTATGCCCAGCTTAAGAAATAAAGATTAATAAAAAAATGTGCATTACCGCCCCCTCCTGGATTGGATTGTGGCGCATTCGATCGGTAGGGGAAAATATTCAAAATTCTTTATTAACCCTGTATTCTTTAGATAAATAATGAAATGTATATAAATGATACATGATTTAAATAATAATAATAGCCTACATTTTATAAATTTAAATCAGGCTATGATTTATATAACTGAATGACCACAAGAATTAAGGACTCTGTGACAGTCATTAATCTCTCTGCATGTGATGTAGCTAGCCGAAAACACTGGAGGATTGCGATGTTTTCCATGATGGAGGCGATTTTAAAACAATAATTAAAACCATAATATTAACAATATGCCTACTAATAATAATCAACTGGTTCGTCCCATTGAGTTAAATTTATGGTAGTAGTTCTTTGTTAATCCACACACTCGTTGGTGGAGATTCATCCTTTGAGGTGAATGAATGTGCTCACATTTCACAGAAATGTACCCAGTTAATTTGGATTTGCTTTAACATGTTGAATGATGGGACAGATAGATTGAGTAAGCCTCACCAGTGGAGAATTAAGCTGACCAAAAATCAGCATTGATTCAATGTTTGTCTTTTCAATACTGAAAAGCATGGAATTATCAACATTGATCCAATATTATTTAGCATTGCATTTTCAACATTGGTCCACTATTTATTTTGCATCGAATTTTCAACATTGATCCAATATTATTTAGCATTGACATTTCAACCTCAAGCAAATTGATGATTCTGATGGAATTTCAACATTGACTCAATGTCACAATGCTATCTGGGGTAGCACAAAATGTATTTCAAACATATTCTTAAATTTGTAATCCCACAGGTTTAAGACCACGCACTTTTCTGGCCCTTGTGCCAGAAAATCCTGAGGACTCAGATGCGGATCTGAGTGATGATGACCCCGTAGATGATCCAGATTATCTGCCCACACCAGCAGAAGAGAGTGGGGACACTTCTTTTGATTCAATGGATGAGGAGGAGGTTGCCTCAACCAGTTCATCCTCTAAACCACCGTCCAAAAAGAAGAGGAGAATGGGGAAAAACTCCCTGAAAACTGTTACTTTGGCAGAGCTACAGGAGACACCTGAACCATCACCCCCAGATGGAAAGGAAGGCAGAAGAAGATTGTGGAGGCATGAAGACATTGAGACATTCCAGGTTCCAGACTCAAGTTTTAACCTCCCTGATGCTGTAAAGACACCCTTTCAGTATTTTAAAATGCTCTTCACGGATGAGATGATTACATATATCTCTGAGCAAACCAATCTCTACGCTGCCCAGGAGCTGGGAGATCCAATCAGCACCAGTCCTGAAGAGATTGAAAAATTCCTGGCAATGCTTCTCTTCATGGGTGTTTTCAGTTTCCCAGCCATCGATGACTACTGGTGCACTGAGTCACGATTTAATGTGATAGCCGATATTATGCCAAGGAGAAGATTCAAGCTGTTACGCAGGTACCTTCATTTTAATGATAATCAGCAGTGCAATGGCAGTCCAGACAGTTTCTACAAAATCCGCCCCCTTTTTGACATGCTTCGTCAGCAGTGTCTTCGGATCTCATCCACTTACCAGCACAGTGTGGATGAGGTCATGGTGGCATATAAAGGCACAAGGACTGGCTCTCTCCGCCAGTATATTGCCAACAAGTCAGACAAGTGGGGCTTTAAATTGTTCTGCCGGGCCAGCTCATCTGGCATCATTCATGACTTTCTGCTCTATCAGGGGGCGTCCACATTTTTCAACGTTGCCCTAACTGAGCAGGAGGAGGCACTGCTTCTAGGGGCCAAACTTGTGACAACACTCTGCAAAACCATCACTCTGCCAAGACTTTCAGTCGTCTTCTGTGACAACTTCTTCACCAGTTTTGACTTGGTCCAGAACCTGCAAGAGAACCTGGGCATCAGGTGCATTGGCACTGTCCGACCAAACCGCATGGGTGGAGCAACCTTAAAGACGGACAAAGAGCTGATGAAGGAAGGACGTGGAGCTTTTGACTTTATGTCTGCTGAAGGGCTGCTCGCAGTGAAATGGTTCGATAATAAATGTGTGAGCCTTCTTAGCAGTGCCTGTGGCATCACACCTCTTTCCTCTGTCAAACGGTGGAGCAAAGAGGCCAAAGCAAAGGTCGCTGTCCCGTGCCCATCACTCATCCCTGCCTACAATCAGCATATGGGAGGCATTGATCTGTCTGACATGCTGGTACACATGTATAAGACCCCGGCGAAATCCAGGCGATGGTACCTTCCCCTGTTTGGATACATCCTAGACCTCTGCATCTCAAATGCCTGGCTTGTCTACAAGCGGGACTGCAGACTCCTGAAAGAAGCACTGCTACCTCTCAAAAAGTTCCGTCTGGCAGTCGCGCACACTTTGGCTCAAGTCAACAAGCCAGCATCCAATGTTGGCCGACCTTCATCATCCTCTCCACCACAGATGTCGTCAAACAAAAAGTCCAATACCCCAAGACCCTCCCACCCACAACCAGATGTACAATATGACAACTTCGGACATTTGCCACTACACTCTAACAAGCGGGGGCGCTGTAACCTCTGTCCAAAGGGAGTGTCGAGATGGAAATGCCAGAAATGTCATGTATTCCTGTGTATGAATGCAAAGCAGGAATGCTTTGCAGCATACCATCAGAAATGAATGGCCAAAGGCAAAATAAGTGCTGTTGCACCGCTGCTGTTGCACCCCTGACCAAAATCATTAGTGCAGTTGCAAAACAGGTCAAAACCCATTTGTGCTGTTGCATGACCACCAAAAATATTTGTTGTATTTCTTTAAATCGTCTTTAAAACTCTTCAAAGAAGACCTTACTGCACAATAGTTTAAAGTAGTCTGACCATATTCATAACAGTGTCTGTAAAGCTTAGTGGATGTTTTCTTTTTCTCCCACTGACATTAAGAAGAAAAAAAACCCCGAAAATGTTTTAATCAAATCTTGGGTGAAGTTTTGCACCAGCACGCGCACACACGCACACAAACTTGATGTGTTTGGAGCCATCAATAGCAGCCATCAGATGTTTTATTGATCAAGAAATTGCACTTAATATGACTTGTTCTGAATATTGTTATTTTATTATGAACAGATGTCTCAACTGTTTGTTAGAGGACTGTATCTAAAATGCTGTAGGGTCTAATTTAAAAAAAATATTGATTGTTTTTATTGTTATCATAATTTAATAAAAAATTAAAAGAAATTTTTTTTCCTTTGCTTTTTTCATGGTGCGTACCTTAAAGGGTTAAGGCTATATCTCCGCAATGCTTTATTGTATTCAAACCAAACTTGGCACATATCATCACAAGCGTGACCTGAGGCAACATGTAGCGTTTCGGCGCAGCGCCACCTACTGGTTGGGAGATATGAAAAATTGCTATTTTTGCTAATAACTTCTGAACCGTTTGTCCAAAAATCATAAAAGTGGTCTTGTTAGATTTTACTATACTACTCTATACTCTATAGTACAGACTATTCTATACTCTGCTATTTAAACTTTAAATCTCTAAATTGTTTTATGCTTTTGCCCTAGATCTCATGGCATTAAAAAAGGCAAGTCATGAACTTGATGAAAGGGAAGAAGAGAAAGACCATTATCATAAACATCATGATTTATTGACTGGACAAAGATCGACACAGGCTAAAAAGACAAAACAGAGCTCAAAAGACTGGAACTAAAAGTTATTTCACCTGCCAACAGCAGTGTGGAAAGAATTTCAAAAATAAAGGAAACCTTAACGTACACATGTGGATTCACACTGGAGAGAACGCTTACATCTGCCAACAATGTGGAAAGAGTTTCACTCGAAAAGAAAGCCTTAAAGTCCATAGGACAGTTCACTCTGGAGAGAGCTCTTTCATCTGTCAACAGTGTGGAAAGAGTTTCACTCGAAAAGAAAGCCTTATGGTGCGTTCACACCGGACGCGATTCGTGCGAGTGATTTACATGTTAAGTCAATGCAGAGACGCGAAATGGCATTCTGCGGCGAGATTCGCGCGATTGAGGCGGCGCGAAGGACGCGAATTGAGCGTTTTGAACGCGCAAAACGCTCAAGTTGAAAAATCTGAACTTTGGCGGATATTTCGCGCCGCGTTAACCAATCAGGAGCTTGCTCTAATAGTGACAACAATGAGGAGAAAATCTGTATATTAATATCTGGTTCAGACAATAGGATTATCACTGCGATAACATTAAATGACATGAAACACAACCCAGTCTCTTTTTGTTAAATGCAAGTTTATGTATGATCAATAATACAAAAGTATAAGTAATGTATAACAAGCTATACATGAAATAAAGCAAACAATGCAGTCAAACATTCAAAGTCAGTGCTAGTAGGCTAACGTTACAACTGCAACGTACAGTTATAGCCTAAAAATATAAAGTAATGGAACTTATCTTTGCCCTCAGCCTAAACGATTTGCCAGGGAACAAATTATAGATCCATGAGACCAAAGATCGGCCGTTACAAGACGAATTATAGCTCGAGACACCACAGAGACATCAGAGCCAGCGGGAGACGGCAGAAGGACTGGCCGAGGAAAGGTTGCCCTCGCCGGCTTTGACGAACGCTGACCGCCGCTGATCCGCTGGAGCTCACAACTCCGACAACGGCAGATAAAATGTTCTAATAGGCTCTGTTTATATAAATAAACCACATATTTGAGCTTTAAACAACTACATTATCGACTGAAAAAGTCTTAAAACTACGTTTTGTAGTTTTACCTTCGCGCGAACCGCGTCCGGTGTGAACGCCACATTAAGATTCACATGAGAGTTCACACTGGAGAGAAGCCTTACAGCTGCCAACAGTGTGGAAAGAGTTTCACTGAAAAAGGAAACCTTGAAGTCCACATGAGAATTCATACTGGAGAGACGCCCGGCCAACGGTATGGAAAGAGTTTCAGATGTAAAGAAAGCTTTGACAGTCACATGAGAGTTCACACTGGAGAGAAGCCTTACACCTGCACTCTGTGTGGGAATGACTTCACACGGAAAGTAAGCCCGAGGGGACACATGCATATTCACACAGGAGAAAAGCCATGTTCATGTGATCTGCGTTGAAAGAGTAATAACCACATGAGAATTCGCACTGGAGAGAGCCCATTCATATGTGGTCAGTGTGGAAAGGGTTTCAGATTTAAAGATAACCCTAAGTGCCACATGAGGATTCACTGGAGAGAGAACTTGTAGAAATTAAACCTTTCCCCTCAATGTTGTTTAATTCACAGGACCAGTTATTTTACCAAGAGATCTCTTCTGTTTATTTTATGTTTTTTCTCTGGCTGCCTTGTCTTTTGCCATCACGTACAGATATTCCTGAAAAGTCATGCAGATCTGAGGCTCTGCAATTTCAAATGGCACCAGAAAATATGTATCTGTGTGAAATTAGGACTATATTCACATTGCAGCTGAACCTGATTTTCCACTCAAAATACGTTTTTTGTCTTTTTTTGGGTGAGGCTGTTCACACAAGACCGTTAAATGTGGTTTGTATCAGATGCTCATCTGCAAGAATGTTCTTCAGATCTGGCAGTAGCACTTTTAGTATAGCTTAGCATAGATCATTGAATCGGATTAGACCATTAGCATCTCTCTCAATAATATATCAATATTTTTCCTATATAAATCTGGACACTTCTGTAGTTATATCGTGTACTAAAACAGACGCAAAAGTTGTGTTTTTCTTGGTCAATATGGCTAACCGTACTCTCATTCCTGCATAATTTTACGCAGCACCTGAAAATAGTCCCCAGCACGCTCCCTGTGTAAGCAGGTTGATACGTTGGTTATGTTGACAGAAGTTAGCCTATTTTCAGGCGCTGTGCGTAGGCCTAGAAAATCGCAACTTTTTGAAAATTGAAAAAAAATTGGTGTGAATCAAGGGAATGGTTCATTTAGAAATCAGGAACACAGAAAACAATGCATCACAAATTGTAATACATTTTTTAATAATATTTTTTATTTATGTGCAAAGGTTTCATTATTTTTTTTTAATTATTGAATGATTGTTCTTGTTTTGCTCATGATTTTTATTTTATCTGTGCTGTTTTTAAAAAGTGCATTTAAATAAATTTTTAAATAAAAAATAAATATATAAGCCGTGCACGTTTTGTGCTATTTAAAAAAAAAATCAATTAAATAGAGCAGATATAAAGCTCTGTGATCATTGTGGCATGGCCGCAAATAACAGACACTTGAGAGATTCTGAGAGAGGAGGCCAAAATGAACAAAACATGAAAGAAGATGAGAGAGGTGGAGTCCAAGAAGATGCAGAAGAAGAGGAGGGATATGGGGATCAGACAGGGGCTGCAGAAGAAGATGATCATGTGGATCACCTTTACAAAAATAACCTACAGGAATCCTGAGATTTTTTTCTGCAGGATATTTGAAGGTATCCTATAGGAATGATGAAATCCTGCAGGAAATTCCTACAGGTTTTAGAATGAAGCCTTCAGTACAACAGAAACATGCAGGAACATCCAGCACAACTGCAACACAAGTGAAAAATCCTGCAGGACTGCTGTCCAGCACAAGTGAAAATTAATACAAATAATTACATATTAGAATAAAACCCTGATAGTTGCTGTATACAATATTTATTTAATTACATTCAAGTATATTTCATGGAACTATTTTGATAAATTAGGCCCACAAATGCTTTTAAAAGGCCATCAGCTTTGTCAATGTTTTGGGGGAAATTGAATCTTGAACAAGAATGTATCTGGCCTGTACTAGAAGTAGTAAATGGTCAAGATATTTTCGGGGTAAAATGACAAACAAACAGTGAAGGCTGTAAAATAGGAGGAAGTGTCTGTATTCAGAAGCTTTCCAATATTTAAGCAGAGAAAAGAAACGGATACTTTCAGGTGTATCCAGTGTGGCAGTGACTGTTGCTCTTTTTTGAAGTCCATAAAAGTGCATCTATCCATCATAACTGCTCCACACGGCTTTACTTTATAAAGTACAATTTATAACTTCCAACTTACGGAAAAAGTGTAACACCTCTCACAGTTCAAAATGCTTTTGCTACATCAGACGAGCGTAACTGGTGTGCAATGTCTTCAGGCTTAGTGTAAGCATTTTGAACTGTGAGATTCCATAAATTGAATACAGAAGATGAATTACTGTTTATTTCCAAGTCATTTTACTGTATAGTTTTGAGAAAAATAAAAGCAAAATCACCCCCAAAAAGTGCATTCTTACACTGCATTTATTCATGAAAAAAAATCTAATAATTTGCATAGTGTTGCACGGTTATATAAAAAGGTCTTGATTTATTTTTTTGTAAGACCCTAAATAAATAGGGATCTGGATTTCACTCCTTTACTTATATAAATCACAAATAAAAATAAATATAAAATAAAAATAAATCAAATGGAAGGTTAAAATACAACAGTGGCACGTTTAAATTAAAACGTCAAAATAATTTAAAATACTAAAATAAAAAATAAAGCTTCTTCTTATTGCACTCATTTGGTGTTCCCCACTGTGGTGTTTCTCATGTAGTGTCCAGTCCACTATGTCATCAGTGGCATTTGAAACATTGCCAGACCTGATCATTTCCCATTGCAGTTCTGGGTGTATCTGCACATGTAGGATGATAACACTCTTGGCATTCAGAGCACTGGACCATGAGCTCTTGTTATGAGCTGTTCTGCAAACACAGTAAACTGGTTCTGCAGTTTTGGTCATGTTGGCCTCAGCTTCACTCATGCAAAGTGTGATGCTGTTTTTATTTTAATGAAGCATACAGTTGTGCCCTTAGCCTGCCTTCATTAAATATGCATAGCTTTGGTGGATGGCCCTTGCATAGAGCATATGTAAATGCTATTGAGAACACACCACAATTGCTTAGATTTGATTGCCTGACTGTGGCCTTACCGGCGAGGACAGTGTCTGTAGGGTTCTCGGGTCCAGAGGGCGCTTTTACTGTCATACACAGAGAGCTGATTCATCACAAAATAAACTGCTAACCTTGATCCAGTTGTTTTGCCGAATGTGCAATATCTGCACAAACTGGAGTTTTTTGGGGCGTTCCCACAATCCCTCCATTAGCAATAGCACTAAAGGACAGAACTGACTGAAACCCATCAATGTCCATGTTGTCCTTTGCTGTGAGGAAGCTGGCCAGGTCAATGGTATCACAGGTCAGCCAGTAATCCTGGTGAAGGACTTGTTGCAGCATGTTTACTTTTGGTGGCCTGGATAGTCTTCTAGGAGCAGTTCTGTCTGATGGACTTGAGTTGTTCCTGATTGGCCCCTCGATTTTCGATCTTCTTCTGATATTCTGCACTGGAGTTTTCTATAAATACAGAAGATACAATTTATTACAATTTATGCCACTTAAAATTTAAACTTCATGCTATGTAAATATTAAATGTTATTAATGTTGTGTGTAATCTTAGTCTATTTAGTGTCTTTTTAATGGGGGACCTTCTAGAAAACCACAAGATAAACGCGAGGGCCCACATTTTTTTAATAAGAATTATGAATACTTCAAACTGGAGATTTGATAACACATGAAAACTGGCCATATCCCTCAGGACCAGCCTGATTATGTCCAAATATAATGTTGTGTTAGGGCAAACAGAACCCAGTAATAATAATAATAATAATAATAATAATTAATTACATTTATATAGCGCTTTTCTAGGCACTCACTCAAAGCGCTTTTACATAGAAGGGGGGAATCTCCTCAACCACCACCAATGTGCAGCACCACCTGGATGATGCGACGGCAGCCATATTGCGCCAATACGCCCACCACACACCAGCTGATTGGTGGAGAGGAGACTGAGGATGATACCAATCGTATATATATATGGGGATGATTAGGAGGCCATGATGGACAGGGGCCAATGGGCACATTTTTTTTTTGGCCAGGATGCCAGGGTTACACCCCTACTCTTTACTCTTTATCGAAGGACATCCTGGGATTTTTAATGACCACAGAGAGTCAGGACCTCAGTTTAACGTCTCATCCGAAGGACGGTGCTTGTTACAGTATAGTGTCCCCATCACTATACTGGGGTGTTAGGACCCACACAGACCACAGGGTGAGCACCCCCTGCTGGCCTCACTAACACCTCTACCAGCAGCTACCTAGTTTTCCCAATTTGGTCTCCCATCCAGGTACTAACCAGGCTCAGCCCTGCTTAACTTCAGTGGGAAACCAGTCTCTGGCTACAGGGTGATATGGCTGCTGGCAGTAGTCATTTACAACTTACCATTAACATAAATATTCCACAGTCTCTAATCTCGACTCTTCTGTTTTGAAAGGTTAATGTATGACTCACTATATATTGGGGCTAATGCTATTAATTTATAAATATAAAATATGGTACAAAAGACGTGGTTTATTTAAATTAAATGAATTTAACTACAGTAAGTAACATTATATTGTTGTTTGCTGATATTAAAGTTAATAAACCTACCGAGACTTATTGAAGATCAGGGTTTCTTTACAGTGATCATAAA
Source organism: Gobio gobio (assembly GCF_949357685.1). NCBI lineage: Eukaryota > Metazoa > Chordata > Actinopteri > Cypriniformes > Gobionidae > Gobio > Gobio gobio. The sequence goes on along the minus strand of NC_137097.1, from coordinate 16,245,878 downwards.
GACTATACATTTACTCATTTCAGCAATGCAGACGTCAGACCTTCGTTCAGCTTCAGAACACAAATTATGATATTTTTGATGAAGTCCGAGAGCTCACTGACCTCTCCACAGACAGCAATTTAACACTTTCATTTCCCAGAAAGGTTGTAATTTTTTTTTTTAAATAGTCCATGTGACTGCAGTGGTTCAACCTTCATGTTATGAAGTGACAAGAATACTTCTCATGCGCAAACAAATAAACAAAAATAATGACTTTATTCAACAATGTCTTCTCTTCCCTGTCACTCAAAAATTATTGAAATTTTATATTACATATTTATTGTTTAATAATATATTTATCATTAAGAATATATCTAGATGTAAATCTATATATCTAGATATAGATCATTTATATAAATAAGATAAATAGATAAATAATTTATTCCCCTAAACAATACAGTTTTAACTTTTAGACAAAGTCTCTCAGTCTTTACTAGTTTCATAATATGAATAATATGAAAACTCTGAATTTCTGTCATCTCTTGTATTATTTGTATGTGTGCACTTCTGTGAATGAAGACTGGAGTGTGTGAACGGGACTTTTATTTTGGTGTTGTGGTGTGACGTCATAAGTCCGCGCCGCGCTCCTGCATCTGTTGTGATTCTGCTGAAGAAAGGTTTGTGTTTTAAGCGTTTAAAGTGTTTAAACAATAGAAACAATCTTCAAAGTTTTACAAGCAACGCAGAATGAATGATGTATTATTAAATGTAACATTGCATTGCTTTATCTAACATTTATTAACGTTGTGTGAGTAAAGTAACAGAATAAACTCATGAGTAACAGAAGGAGCGGCTCATTTCTCTCTCTATCGTGAATCAGTTCAAACATGAGTTCAGTCTCTGGCGAGTAGAGATGAGAGATTGAGTAATTGCTTTGGAAAATGATTCAGTGATTTAAAGCTCTCTATTTCTAGATATATATAAACAAACATACACACATACATACATATATAAAAAATTTATTTTATTTAATGATGGTAGAAATTTTTTATATATATATATAATTTCTACAATCTTTAAATATATTCAAATTTTATTTTATTTAATGATTGTAGAAATAGAGATAGAAATAGAGAGCTTTAAATCACTGAATCATTTTCCAAAGCAATTACTCAATCTCTCATCTCTGCTCCCCAGAGAATATACACACCCACATATTGAGTGTTACTGAGACTGTGCTGATGTTGATTGAGACACTCAAAGATTTAATGTGGATTTATTTTTCTTTCTGTTAATTATTCTCATCTTAAACAGGACAAACACACAGAAAAACTCCTGGAGAAGCGACTGAGATCATTTATAAAGATGGTGTTTATTAAAGAGGAGAGTGAAGACCTGAAGATTGAAAATGTATTCAGTTTGAAACATGAAGAAACTGAGGAACAGACAGAGAAAGAGGAGAGAGAAGAGATGAAGATTGAAGAAACATTGAGAGTGAAACATGAAGAAACTGAGGAACAAACAGGTTGGTTTCATTCTTATGCTAGGGGTGTAACGGTACAGATTGCTCACGGCTCGGTTTGTATCACGGTTCAGTATTTGCTTTGTTCAGGGAATAAAGGACTACTGTCAAATAAAAATAAAGAAAATAATAAGAACAAATAATTAAAATACCATCAGCAGCACAAATAAATACTATTGAGCAAAGATAGGCCTACTAATAAAATAAACTAGGTTTTTCAGGTACGTCTAACATTAGTTTTCAGGTACAGAAATTGATCAAATGTAAAATAACACTGCATATTTGACTGTATACATTAAAGATGAATCATTTTTAAACTTACAAAAGCTATTCAATCAAGAGCAGTGAGTGATGTCCTTGTCTTTTGTTGTTTGACATTAAACAGACAGCAGTAAAGGCTACTGCCCCTTTAAGACCTAATGCTCGGATATGCGTCGTCTTTCTCGACTGTAAAGTTTACTTAAGGCATATACAGACTATGTCCGCTAGAATACTCAAGATGGACATGTTGACATGCTCTTGAACGGACAAACTCACACTAAAAGTAAGACTTGAAAGAGAACTCAATATGTGCGCGCTGTAAGACGTGTGCGCGCTTTCGGGTGAGTGCACAGAGACTAATTTTCTCACAGCGTCTTGTCAGACGGTTGGGAAACACAGGTCTAAAAAACATTCACAATTTCAACCGAAAGTGCACATGAAATGTGTCATTTGGGACAGGGCCTTTGTTGCTTCACAAGCCACTTGTACAATTTGTGTGACTAAATCTGCCATGATCAAACCTGAACTTCAACAAATGCAACGCGGATCTCCACCTTTACTGTTTGCAGAATAAATGCACCAATGCAACCTATGTGACAATTCAATCTTGAAAAGTAACATCATTTTGAATTATTGGAAATAATATTAGGAGTTTCGCCGTTTTATATTTTGAAGTTCCTAAAGGTTTTTTTACCAGTTTTCATGATGTTCTAAAAAGCTTAACATGAAAATGTGAGAGAGTTTAACATGGCTTAACCCCCTGGAGTCGGCGCGACCGGCTCTTTTTTTCTTATCAGTGTCAAAGAGACTCAAATAACACTGTCGTTTTTTTATCATTCATGCAAGTGTTATACATCATTATATTCTGTTAAAGCAGCACTAGGTAACTTTTCAACCTTCATAATATATTTTCAAAACTCTTGTGATGATACATCGACTTACAATAGGTTGAATGACACGTCTGCCTCAGCCTGACGGGGTCTGTATCGTTTTTAATCGTACTTTTAAACTTCGGGTTTCGGGTAGCAACCCGAGAAAAAAAAGAACTACAAAATTCGACGGCTTTACAGCATATACGTCACTTCCACCACCACCCCCACTTCCTTAAATTCGGACGTGCGAGAAAAACTATCATTTGTTTGCCAAATGTTATAGTCATGGCCGAAGCAGCACAAAAAAATAAGAAAGCAAAGGTTTTGTCGGAGGAAAGCAAAAAGAGGAAAGGAGAAAGTGATGGGATTAAAGGCAGGACGAGGATCAACATTGGGCCAGCGTTTGCTCGTTGGCATGAGCTGAAGGAGGAGGGGCTACATTCTTGCAAGAAAATACGTAATACATACAAAATCATATTTTAGGATACCTAACATGTCTGTGATATTGGTTTATTTGTCTTTCCTCAAGCTATAATGCAAATCGATTTTTCAAATTTGCAGATTCATCTAGGGTAGCTTGATATTATAATATTGACAATATATGGTTATTACCTACCACTCAAACATTGAACTGAAGTATCATTTAGATTCTGTAAAACGGTAACCACTAGACTAGGCTACTATAATGACGCTGGCTTGTAAACGTGAGCATCGCGATCATTTGGCGTTTGAAAAAAATAAAACCCATGAAATTATATTTATATGACATGCTGAAACATATGCGACTGTACCTGGGATGAAGACATTTCACACGCAACGCAAGCAGAACACCTGAATGTGAACTCCGGCAGTGTTCAGGGCTATCATGGTTGTCATGTCAACAAATGCACGTGCGATGCATCCGCTGATGTAGAATGACAGTTTACGACAGTAGTAGAGGACAATACTGTTTCACAACTGTAGGGGGAGCCCGAGAGCAAAAGTTACCTAGTGCTGCTTTAAGTTTCTTTTTGTGTGTGTGTACAGTAACAATAAAAACAAATTGTTGTGCTTTTGGCAAAATATGGGAAACAAACATGATTTGCGATCTTCAGCCTCTCTCTCAATGATGTCTAATCTGATTCTCTTCAGAAAAGAGAATCAGTCTAATGTCTAATCTGATTCTATCTGATGTCTAATCTGATTTTCTTCGTGGTTAGGAAACACTGGTCTAAAGAAACGTTGAAATGTCAGGTTTTAAATCATGTAAATCAAAACGAAAACAAATATTCTGTGTTTATGTAATCTGTGTGAAAAGTGGGATATGTCAGTCAACTCATTACTGACTCATTATCCGCTAATGCGGCCACGCCCACGGACCTTGCACTCATTCAGATTCAAGTACAGGCAATCCATGCGTCGACGCCCACACACACATTAACTCATGCAACATGAAGCAAGACTGTTTAGACAAGATTTATTTGGCCTGTTTTCGTTTTGTATAAATTGTATCTTAATTTTAATCAATGTTTTTAATATAGTAAGTCAATATAACAGACAATATCCTTCGCGCACGCGTCTCAAATGAACTGAAGATGAAAAATATATTTGAGTATTAATTGCCTTTTTTACAGTGAATATTGTTTTGTATAAATTGTATCTTAATTTTAATCAATGTTTTTAATATATTTGATATAATATAACAGACTGGTATAATAAATATATTAGTATATTTGGTACCAATATAGCAGACAATAGCCTTAGCGCTGGCTCATGCATTTCACGTGTTTCTGACTGAAGCTCGAAATGATATTTGAGTATTTTGTGTATTTGATCGTTTACAAATGATTCAGAAAATGTTTGCCATTGAAATGACTGGGGAAAAGTGTCCCTAAAGTCACCAGATACTATTTGAAATCATAATTGCATTGCATTATGTTGTTTTAAATCCCACATTTTTTACTTATAACATTCATCATTACCAATTATTCAGTTATTTGTATTTATTGAATATCGAATTGGGTTCAGTGTCACAATATTACTGTATTTTTAGCTCTTCTTTCAAAAAATCTTGAAATCTTGTTTCTTTTTTGGCAGATAATTTAGCTTGCTTTAAGTAAAAACTTTAAGTAAAAATATTTAGATTTTCCCCCCAGAAAACTTTTTTTTTTTTTACTGTGACTGTACTTTTCTAGTAAACCTAAAATCTAGTAGGCCTACCTGAAGCTCATTCATTATGCAGCTCATTATTATGCAGGTCTTTTGTTTCTCAGGAGTGATTGCATTATTATTCATGGTCGTTCACGCCTCCTCGCATAAGGCCTCAGTAAAGAAAAAGTGTTTTACCAATTGTAAATTAATATATTGTTGTATGTGAATGTGTCGTCTCAATGATTCTCACATTAGTTTGAAGCAAAAACTCTACGCAAATACACCCATTAGTCAAAAGTCTTGTGAACACATCTATTGTTTGTTTTGAGGCCTTAATTTAAAAAATGTTTTTTTTTTTTTTTCAGAAAACATGCATAAACATTATTCTCTCAAAAATGCAAGCATGTACATACCAGTGATGCGCGGGTCAATGTATAAACAACCCGCACCCGACCGACGTTTTCAACTAACCCGCCCGCAACTCGGACCGCAAAAAAAAAGAAGAAAATATTGTACCCGACCCGCTTCCTGACCCGCATTTTTTAAAAGTAGTAAATGCTCATCGTAGCTCATTGGGCCATTGAGAAAATGTTTCAGGCCCTGACGTGGTGCGCTCAGAGGTGCAGCAGCGAGAGCAGGAAGTTCTTGAGGCGGCCCATCATTTTCCATTTCAGCTCCAGATGCATATTATTGATGAACGCGATGTTTATGTTTCGACCCGGCTTGAAGAATTCATCAGCCCACATTTGGAAAACATTTGGAAAAGTGTGAAAGCCCTTAGGAGCGCAAACTGTTATTTTTCTGAATGCTGTATGATATAGCCTAGTGTTATGTAATACAGGCTTGATTTATTCATTTATTTCGTTTAATTTTCTTAACAATTAAGATGCAGCATGTGTTTATCCAGTCTAATCGAAGTGTGCGTCTCTCCCCCGACTTTCCCAACAAAAATCCCGCCCCCTCTCAGAAAATACATAAAACTGACTTTAAATGACTTTTAAAAGCCTATTAAAATGGTACAATGGCATTGCTCAGTTCAACGTTTTGGGAAATCGGGCATTTTGTCCCGCGTCAGCATTTATTCAAAAGTTAATAACGCTCAACATTCAAAAGGTAAATAAGGATTTATTGACGATCCGACCGACCGCGACCCGAATATCATTAAAAATATTTTTGGATGACTCGTAACCGCGGGTAACCGCGGGTGGCCGCGGGCACCCGCTCATTTTGGATCAACCCGCGCATCACTGGTACATACATGTTGCTTAGATATTATGGTAGCCCAGTTTGTGCTGAATACAGTGTAATTACACTTTTGCCATTAAAGGGTTAGTTCACCCAAAAATGAAAATTCTGTCATTAATTACTTACCCTCATGTCGACACCCGTAAGACCTCCGTTCATCTTCGGAACAGAAGTTAAGATATTTTAGTTGAAATCTGATGGCTCTGAAAGGCCTCCATTGGCACAATGGCACGGTTCACTCTCAAGACCCTTAAAAGGTACTAAAGACGTCGTTACAAAGTCCATCTCACTACAGTGGTTCTAAAATAACTTTATGAATCGGCGACAATAACTCCCTTACGAGAGTACTCTCGCATTGCGTTCGCTAAACGCTTATGGGGAAATTCCTTTCCTCGAGATATTGAAGCAAAATTTTTATCCAAAAATACCATGTACACGCAGTGCAGCTGCACAGCTCTCAGCAGGAAGCAGCTGCGTGCTGATTGGCTGTGCCGCTGCAACTGCAGCAACCTATGGCGAGACCGCAGGGCAGGACGGACCAATCAGGTCCTTCTAAATTCCCGCCACAAGGGGCAACAGAATTTGCATAGCCAAGGGTATATGAGACCCTGTCTCGCAAGGTTAGTTAGATTAATTCTTCTTCACCGAGTTGCCCTCGCTGAGCTCTGGATCGAAGCCCGCCGTCGAAACGCTACCAGCGGAATCCCTGCAGCCCTGAGGACGCCGGATTCCAACCTGGTCTCCGCCTTCAGCCGCCTGCTGTTCCAGCTGTGCCATCCGGCGCCAAAATATCCTTTATACTATGTATATGTGTGTAACGTGTGTGTGCGTTGCTGGCAATGCCACTTCTAAGAGCTTACTAGCTCTCCACCTCTCTTCTCTTGTGTCCGCCACGTGTTTATGCCGCGAACAGAGAACATTGGGCTTCCGCCGCTTCAAATAAAGCCACGGACGTACGGAGCGCTCCTCTTCTCTCGTTCCGTCGCGCTGAAATGCGCGGCGGACAGAGAATGTTATATCCCCGTCGCTCTAATGGCGCCGCGGACATACGGAGCTCTCCCCTTCTCTCGTTCCGTCGTGCTGAGAAGCACCGCGGACATACGGGGCTCTTCACTCACCTTCCCCTCTCACTTCCGCCGCCCTGAAAATGGCCACGGACAGAGAATGTTATACTGCCCCCGCGCGGATAGCGCCGCGGACAGAAGATGTGCACTTCTGCACACGAGTGAACTCAACCTAAGCTCTCCTCACTCTTCCTTCTCTCTCGCTCCGCCGCCCTGATATGGCCGCGGACAGAGAATGCTGGAGTAGACAAGCGAACTCAGGCTGCTGGATATATCGAGAATGCGCTTACGTCACAGCCGCACTTGCTGCCAAAGGTAAACAGCCTTATATCTCTGCACAGCACGCATTCGCTGACTAGAGTGCATCATAACACGTGCTCTCCGTCTAGAGCATAACGTTGTGGTAAAATGGCTGCCAACCTTGCGCCTTTTTTCCCTCAAATATCACTTCTTCCAGTCCCCCTATTCAGGCGGCTGGAGTGGTTCAACACTGTAGGTAATGTGTCCACTACATAGTGTGCACTCCTGCATAAGCACTGTTAATTCAGTGCCACAAAATCACTCAATAAACCTGGTATTCTCCCAGTTCAGGTGACTGGAGATATAATATTGCAATAACTAGCCTGTGGCCAAACATGCTCAGTTGCACATTGACGCTGTTATGCGTTTACCTCTGTGAATTCGCTCGCTGGCGTACGCCGCGAGTACTCTAATGTAGTGGCGCCCATTATACAGTGCGCGTCACCACACATTATTTACAATGAATCAGAGCTTTCTAGTGGCTAGGCAGACCCGCGCCTGCAGAGCACGCGCTATCCATTAGCCCTGCCGCTAACGTGCACGTGGACTAATCCGCAAGAATGCGTCCACTTTACAGTAACACTATCCAAACACAGTGTGACGAGTTCATCTGTAGGCAGTGTGCCAACATCAAAGTTGTACCCCTACACTCAAGCACTTCCCTATGTTCCCCAGCTCCCTGCACTCAGGCGGCTGGAAACATTATTCCCACAATCGATGAGCCCGCAAACAAACGCGCTCGCCTGTACACATGCACCATTTCCCCGGCGACACAATTAAAGCGTTCGCCGCTATTCTGCGTTCTCCGGCCCCCCGCACTCACCCTCCACCTTCCACAGTCTACGAGCCCGTGAGTAACGTGCTCTCCTGTACACAAACACAATCCCCTTGGTAAGCGCCACTTCCACGGCGACCCAAATAAGGCATGCGTCACCATTCAGTGCACACCGCCTCTCACAGTGCTACTACCACAATGCAACCGGGCTAACAGGTCCCTGTTACTCAGTGACCCGCCCCACAAATTAATTCAACCCTTGGCTTCGATAACAAGGTTACTCGCTACAGTTCGCTTGCAGACCGTGCATTCGCACTGTGGTATAGACAGCGGTGAGAAGCGTCATGAGTCACGTGCTTCGAACCGAAATATCAAACTGTTAAATAAAGGGAGCGGTGGAAACCATGCACCCCTCACAGAGCGAGTCAGGCTTTTACAGTCGCTTCTTCCTTGTGTCAAAAGAAGGGTGGTGGTCTCAGGCCATTCTAGATCTCAGACATCTGAACAAAGCCCTTATGAAGCGTCCGTTCAGAATGTTGAAAATGAAACAAATCCTTGCGCACATTCGCCCGGGAGATTGGTTTTTCACTGTGGATCTAGAGGATGCCTTTTTCCACATACAAATAGCCCCTCATCATAGGCCATTCTTGAGATTCGCCTTCGAGGGGCAAGTATACCAATACAAGGTGCTACCTTTTGGTCTATCTCTGGCTCCCCGCACGTTAACGAAGTGCATGAAAGCGGCGCTAACCCCGCTGAGGCCTCGGGGAATGAGAATTCTCAATTATCTTGACAACTGGCTCATAATAGCTCAGTCCGAGATACAGTTATTAAACCACAGATCTTGGCTTCTCAACCATTTAGAATGCTTGGGACTCAGAATCAACGTGGCAAAGAGTTTATTGTCTCCCACACAGAAAGTTTCGTTTCTGGGAACAGTATTGGACTCACTGCAGATGAGCGCGCGACTGATGTCACAGCGCGCGCTCTCTGTTCAGAACCGAGCGGTTTCCCTCAGGTCCGGTGCACGCATTCCTCTCAAACACTTTCAGAGGATGCTGGGTCTCATGGCCTCGGCGGCGCCAGTTCTCAGACTAGGTCTGTTGCACATGCGCCCCCTACAGCACTGGCTGAATCGTCGCGTTCCAGCTCACGCATGGCTCTCGGGCCGATTGCAAATCAAGGTAGACCACAGCTGTGTGTTGGCTCTGGCCCCTTGGAAAAATCCCGTCTGGTACCAGACGGGCGTGAGTTTGGGCACTGTTACGAAGTTGAAAGTTATCTCGACAGATGCATCCAACCTAGGTTGGGGAGCCCTTCACGAGGGCAGGCCAGTCTCCGATCTCTGGTCAGACTCGGAGAGGAGCCTTTACATAAACTGTCTAGAGATGAAAGCGGTCCCGCTATCGCTAAGAGCTTCCTTCCGTACAAAAAGCACCACCATGTCCTGGTCCGAACGGACAGCAGGTCGGTGGTAGCCTATATAAATCGCCAAGGCGGTCTGAAATCTGTCGATCTGCACACAATGGTGGAAGAAGTCCTAATATGGGCAGAGCACAATCTGAGCTCGCTGAGAGCGACTCATGTGCCAGGCAATCTGAATTTGGGTCCGGACATGCTGTCCAGGGGCAAAGTGTCCCCTGCAGAGTGGTCTCTTCACCCACATGCAATTCAGACAATTGGGGCAGGTTTGGAGAGGCAAAAGTGGATCTTTTCGCCTCACAAGACAATGCTCAATGCCGAATATATTTCTCCAAGCACAAGGATGCGTTGGCCCACGAATGGCCCAACCTTCCTCTTTATGCTTTTCCCCCAATCTCAATGTTACCTCAGGTCATAGAGAGGATCAGGGAGAGCAAATACGCTGTGCTTTTAATAGCCCCGCTTTGGAGAAATCAACCTTGGTTCTCACTACTGAGTCAGATGTCAGATACAGATTCGTGGCCGATCCCGCTGAGGAGAGACCTCCTCATGCAGGCGGAACGGCAGATCTGGCATCCCCATCCCGATCTATGGGCGCTTCATGTCTGGCCCATCAACGGGTACATGAGAACCTCTCTGAAAATGTATTGAATACTATTACTGAAGCTAGAGCCCCCGCGACCAGGCAGCTCTATTCAGGCAAATGGTCAGTCTTTTCGGACTGGTGTAAAGCGCGAAGTCTGACCCCACATGATTGTGAAGTGTCAGAAGTGCTTACATTTTTACAAGAGCTTCTGGACGCGGGTCATTCCCCCTCCACGCTCAAAGTTTATGTGGCTGCTATAGCAGCGTATCACATTCAAGTGAACGGACTGTGACTAGGAAAGAACGATCTCATTGTTCGCTTCCTTAAACGGGCTAGAAGGCTTCACCCACCTCGCCCCCATTCAGTCCCTATATGGGACCTGTCCACGGTCCTGGATGCCATGAAGAGCCCTGCATTTGAGCCTCTGCATTCGGTGAGCTTAAAGCTCCTGTCACTAAAGACCGCTTTTCTGCTGGCGATCGCGTCAGTTAAGCGAGTGGGTGATCTGCACGCGCTCTCTTTGAGCGCCTCGTGTCTGGAATTTGGGCCAAGCGACTCAAGTCGTCCTCAAACCAAGACCTGGATATGTACCTAAAGTGCTTTCAACTCCGTTCAGAGCACAGGTCATTTCACTCTCAGCACTTTCATCACCGATAGATGAAGATGCTAATTTGCTCTGTCCTGTCAGAGCGCTGAGAATATACATAGAGCGTTCCGCTGCTTACAGGCAAACTGAACAGCTCTTTGTATGCTTTGGCGGCCGCACCCGAGGGTACGCGGTTACAAAGCAGACCCTGTCACGTTGGATAGTGGATGCTATCTCACTGGCCTATGAGTCTAAAGATCTCAGCTACCCCTTAAGCATTAAAGCCCATTCTACTAGAGGCATGGCCTCTTCGTGGGCTTGGTCTACTGGCATTTATCTGAATGATATCTGTGCGGCGGCAGGCTGGGCCTCCCCGTCCACTTTTATCAGATTCTATAATTTAGATGTCCCGGCCTTACAAGCTGGGCTTCTTGCTGTGTAAACAGATTTAACCCCTTAAGGCTTGAAAAGTCCGGTCTGGGTTAAATATTGTATAAGTCATAAGCACATTCCTTATACGGCTCGAATTATCTGGCCATTCATTATTCCTGGCCCGACTATGTCTGGTCTTTACATTATATTATTACACGTATATCGTGTTCATTCTCATTAAGGGCCCAACTCAGGTCTGGCTCATTTTGGGACTTCTTGATATCATATTACGGGCCCACCTAGGTTGGCCTGGGTTTGGTGTCGTCGGCTTTAGAGCCGTTAAGCAAGCACAGCGTTTTGCATTGGTCCCCCATAAGCGTTTAGCAAACCAAATACGAGAGTACTCTCGTAAGGGAACGCTTCGGTTACTAACGTAACCTCGGTTCCCTAAGATGAGGGAACGAGTATTGCGTTTGCTTGCCGTGCTTGCTTACTTGCTCAGGAGTCGATTAACCTGACTTACCTTGCGAGACAGGGTCTTATATATCCTTGGCTATGCAAATTCTGTTGCCCCTTGTGGCGGGAATTTAGAAGGACCTGATTGGTCCGTCCCGCCCCGCGGTCTCGCTATAGGTTGCTGCAGTTGCAGCGGCACAGCCAATCAGCACGCAGCTGCTTCCTGCTGAGAGCTGTGCAGCTGCACTGCGTGTACATGGTATTTTTGGATAAAAATGATGCTTCAATATCTCGAGGAAAGGAATTTCCCCGTAAGCGTTTAGCAAACGCAATACTCGTTCCCTCATCTTAGGGAACCAAGGTTACGTTAGTAACCGAAGCGTTTTTGTGCACAAAAAACCCCTAAATAACGGTTTACATAGTGATGACGATTTCAAAACAAGGCATCATGAAGCTTCGAAGCGTTATGAATCAGTGAGCCGCATGATGATTCGGATCGTGTGTCAAACCGCCAAACTGCAGAAATTTGGCGATTCAAACCGCTGATTCGACTCGCTGATTCATAATGCTTCGAAGCTTCATGATGCCTTGTTTTGAAATCGTCATTACTATGTAAGTCGTTATTTAGGGTTTTTTTGCGCACAAAAACTATTATCGCCGATTCATAAAGTTATTTTAGAACCACTGTAGTGAGATGGACTTTGTAATGACGTCTTTAGTACCTTTTAAGGGTCTTGAGAGTGAACCGTGCCATTGTGCCAATGGAGGCCTTTCAGAGCCATCAGAATTCAACTAAAATATCTTAATTTCTGTTCCGAGATGAACGGAGGTCTGACGGGTGTCGAACGACATGAGGGTAAGTAATTATGACAGAATTTTCATTTTTGGGTGAACTAACCCTTTAATATGTTTATAAGCATCTGAAAAAAACACAAATTTAAGAGCTTGTCAAAACTTCTAAAGAGCCCCAAAACAGCTCATACGTCTAGGGATTAAAGGGTCATGAAACACCCTGTTTTAGCAGCCGTCAGTTCTCACCACAGTTTTGAAAAATGCTATAAAAGTGGGCGTGGTTAAGCTGCGGAGTGGAGGGGGTGAGGGGAGACTGACTGACTGCAACAACACAACAACGGCTTCTGATTCAGTTTTATCAGTAAAAGTATCAACGCTTCCCAAAAAATTGCACGCTGCAAAATATCATTACGTAACACAATTTACACATGGTTTAGTAAGCTCACCTTAAATAACACAAATACATAAAATACATATCCTATGACAGCTGTCATTTATTGCTCAAATAAATGCACAGCCATTCGCATGTTCTCTCTATAGGAAATATATACGAACACGCTGATGCATCACTGATAACTTTTGAGGCTTATTTTGCAGTGTTTTATGAGCCGTTTGATCGGTTAATGGGCCGTAAAGAGAGGTTACACTCACAGTGTGGATGAATCGCGTTTGTGTGAAGACTCTGGATCTACTGAAGAGAACTTATGCGATGCAGAAACTAATACAAAGCAAAAATAATCACGCGTTTTTGATCCATTAATGCATCTCTCACTTACAATCTCACTTACGAATGCGATCTCACTCTTTGAAGCGCCTGTCAAGCAACGCATGCTGTTGTGTTAAGCGAGGCATTTTCTCATAGGACAAGGACACGCAGACTTGTGAATAATTAAGCAAGACGTCTTCTCATAGGATAAGGACACGCAGTCTCATGAATAATTGAGGCCTCTTCTCATAGGATAAGGACATGCAGACTCATGAATAATTATGAGACATCGATGAGTCATCGCTGTACTATAGTACGACAAAGCGTCACATTCTGTGATGTTGATACAAAGATGAATTTAAACCCAGAAGTTGAATATAGTGCACTTTTTTTTCAATTAACTAGTTTTCTCCTACAATCAAAATGAATAGATGGTAACATTGACTTCTATGATGCTCAACACTCATAACTCAGAAAAATCTCAGAAAATTTGGTTTTCTGAAGAACAGCGTACTTTGATTAAAAAGTTGATTAGAGCAGGGGTTTACAAACCTGTCCTGGAGGACCCCCAACACTGCACATTTTGTATATCTCCCTCATCTAACACACCTGATTCAACTCATGAGCTCAATTTTAAAGACCGCGAGACCTGAAGTGGGTGTGTCAAATATGGGAGACATACAAAATGTGCAGGGCTGGGGGTCCTCCGGGACAGGTTTGAAAACCACTGGATTAGAGACAGGAAAGCAAATAAAGAAGTGAAGAAAATGATAGGCTGCTCAGCTAAAATGATATCAAATGCTTTAAAATGGCAACCAAAACCAGAAAGACGTGGAAGAAAACGGAAAACAACCATTCGAATGGATCGAAGAATAGCCAAAATGGAAAAGATCAGCTCCAGGGAGATCAAAGAAAGTCTAAAGTAACCTGTGAGTACTGTAACAATTAGACGACGCCTATGTGAAGCCAAGCTATCGGCAAGAAGCCCCCGCAAAGTCCCATTGTTGAAAAAACTACATGTGCTGAAGAGATTACAATTTGCCAAAGAACACATTGACTGGCCTAAAGAGAAATGGCGCAATTTTGTGGACCGATGAAAGCAAGATTGTTCTTTTTTAGGTCTAGGGGCCACAGACCGTTTGTCAGACGACTCCCAAACACTGAATTCAAGCCATAGTAGACAGTGAAGCATGGTGGCGCAAGCATCATGAAATGGGGATGTTTCTCATACTATGGTGTTGGGCCTATTTATCGCATTCCAGGGATCATGGATCAGTTACTTAAAGAGGTCATTTTGCCTTATGCCGAAGAGGAAATGCCCTTGAAATGGGTGTTTCAACAAGACAACGACCCCAAACACACCAGTAAGCGAGCAGCATCTTGGCTCCAGACCAACAAGATTAACGTTACGGAGAGGCCAGCCCATTAGAAAACTTGGTGACATCAAAAATGCTGTTTCTGAGGCCAAACCAAGAAATGCAGAGGAATTGTGGCATGTAGTGCAATCATCTGGGCTGGAAAACCTGATCACAGATGCCAGAAGTTGGTCGACTCCATGCAACACAGATGTGAAGCAGTTCTCAGAAACCGCAGTTATTAGACTAAATATTAGTCCAGTGATTGACAAGAAAGCGAAATCTTCAAGCATTTTTCAGTATATACAGGAAATGTTTGACTTTGTATAGAAAAAAGCAGACACTGCTATTTTTTGAACAGCCTAATATTACTTTTTCTTCACTTTCTCTAAAGTAATTTGATCAATTTTTCTTCAATTTTTCTTCATGTTTTGTTTTAGAACAGAATGTGCAGTGTTCCCAATGCATTTGCGTGTATTGAAATAAAAGTTATTATAAGGATTTTGAGCTTTGCTCACTTTTTTAATCACACTGCTATTATTTTGAACACAACTGTAAAACATAAACGTCAGCAGTTGTTTTAGGACACATGCTGAAAGTTACTGCAGAAACAAGGTTGTGATGTTGAAAAGAGCAGAAAATGACAATATAACTGAGACATGTTTTGAAACCAGTGGAGACAACAGCACAGACGCTGCTTAATATTAGGGCCCTATGAAATGGTTTAGTTTTTCCCCAAGTTTTTTTCTGTTTTAATTTTTCTGGATTTAGATTTTTTAAACTCCCATTTTAATGGTTACATCAAAATTTAGTATTTTTTTTAAAAATAAATTATTATTATTAATTTTAATTGCAATTTCAGGGCCATGAAAAACATTTCCCCCCTCCAATTCCTTTTTTTATTCTGGATTCCATTTTAATGGTTTAATTACATTTTAATAGTCAATGATTTAACAATCAGTGATTTTAAAAATAATACTAATAATTTTACATTTATATAGCGCTTTTCTGGGTACTCAAAGTGCTTTACATAGAAGGGGGGGGGGGGGTCTTCTCAACCAACCCCAATGTGTAGCACCACCTGGATGATGAGACAGCCGACATATTGAGCCAGAATGCCCACCACACACCAGCTGATTGGTGGAGATGAAGATAGACCGATGAAGCCAATCAGCATATCGCTATATGGGGATGTTTAGGAGGCCATGATGGACAGGGGCCAATGGGTAAATTTGGCCAGGATGCCGGGGTTACACCCCTACTCTTTTACCGATTTTTAAGACCACAGAGAGTCAGGACCTCAGTCTCTTATCCGATGGATCCATTTCAATCTATTTTTTTCCTTTAGAAATTGTGTTTGTGTATTTTTTATCAGAAATGTTGTTGTGTATTTACATTTTTCTGACAATCAAATGAAGGCTTAAAACATGAATTAAATTAATTTTTTATCATATGAAATTAAAAATCATCAAAACATAAAAGTTAAAACATGCAGGTAAATTTTGATTTGTTTTTTTTTCCTTAGACCTGATGTCACTGAAAGAGGAGAGTCAAGATCTGAATGGAAAGGAAGAGAAAGATCAATATGAGAAACATGATTTCATAACTGAAGAAACATATTTTAGTTGCTCACAGACTGAAAAGAATTCTTCACGAGAAAAAGCTCAAAAGACAGAATCTTATTTCACCTGCCAACAGTGTGGAAAGAGTTTCACTCATAAAGGAAACTATAACAGGCACATAAGAACTCACACTGGAGAGAAGCCTTATACCTGCCAACAATGTGGAAAGAGTTTCAGACATAAAGGAAATTTTCAAGACCACATAAGAGTTCACACTGGAGAGAAGCCTTTCACCTGCCAACAGTGTGGAAAGAGTTTCACTCTTAAAGGAAGCTTTAAAAGACACTTAAGAACTTGCGCTGGAGAGACGGCTTATACCTGCAGACAGTGTGGAAAGAGTTTTGAAGAACATGAAAACCTTAAAGTCCACATGAGAGTTCACTCCAGAGAGCAACTCTACACCTGCCCACAGTGTGGAAAGAGTTTCAACCGAAAAGGAAACTTTAACAGGCACAAACAAATTCACACTGGAGAGACGCCTTACACCTGCCAACAGTGTGGAAAGAGTTTCAATCGAAAAGGACACTTTCAAGACCACATAAGAATCCACACTGGAGAGAAATCTTTCACCTGCCAACAGTGTGGAAAGAGGTTCAATCGAAAAGGATACTTTCAAGACCACATAAGAATCCACACTGGAGAGAAGCCTTACACCTGCCAACAGTGTGGAAAGAGTTTCAACCGAAAAGGAATCCTTAACAGGCACATGAGAGTTCACACTGGAGAGAAGCCTTACACCTGCTCTCAGTGTGGAAAGAGTTTTGCTGAAAAAGTAGGCCTTAAAAGACACATTAGAATTCACACTGGAGAGAAGCCGTTCATTTGTGATCTCTGTGGAGAGAGTTTCAGATATAGAGTAAACTTTAAGCACCACATGAGGATTCACTTATGAGAGAATGGTTTTATATGTAATCAGTCTGGAATGAGTTGCAGACAGAAAAACCCTGGGTTTACGTAATAACTTAGAATCAAACAAAGCCAACCCTGAGGTTCACATGAGTTTAGATTATAGAGAGGCCTTTCACCAGCCCTCAAGACCCTGAAATACTGAAATATGGCAATATTATTTTATTATATTTTATCAGTCTTTGCTTAAGGGCAGCGCACTGGTGAATATCCCGTGTGGCAGTTAAATGAATATGTGCCGTGCATTTTCCTTTCAGTAACAAAATAAATATGTGAGAAAACTGTATTTGTGAAAGCATTAGATATAATAAACTGTTCCCGCACAAAACTTGGAAATATTAAGATTGTGATGGCTACACTAAAAGAAAGGTACATGTCATTTGGCAGTATTCCCTTTAACACAACCTCCAATGTGTATAGAAGGAAATAACGCTAGGAGATGACAGGTTTTCCACCTGTCCAGCTCCTCAAGACCTCTAGGCTTTCACACAAAAGTAGATAGGATGCAGTTTTGAACTTGTGTTTGATTTTTGAATGCTTCAACTGTCCAGAGCATGAGATCAGCAATAAAGAATTTAGAAACTAAAGATCATTTCTGCTCTCCTTGAGCGTTCTTTAGAGCATTTGCAGTAAATTCGCGGCAGACGCAAGTGCCATTACGAACGGCAGTGCAGAGTACCCGGCCTTCTTGGTGTCCCTGGGAGGGGTGCTGGAAAGTGCTCCGACTGGGGACTTCAACGGCCACGTGGGCAATGACAGTGACACCTGGAGGCGCATGATTGGGAGGAACGGCCCCCCTGATCTGAACCCGAGTGGTGTTCAGTTATTGGACTTCTGTGCTAGTTACGGTTTGTCCATAACGAACACCATGTTCAGCCATAAGAGTGTCCATCAGTGCACATGGCACCAGGACACTCTAGGTCGTAGGTCAATGATCGACTTTGTGGTCGTTTCATCTGACCTGCGGCCGTATGTCTTGGACACTCGGGTGAAGAGAGGGGCGGAGCTGTCAACTGATCACCACCTGGTGGTGAGTTGGATCCGATGGCGGGGGAGGAAGCTGGACAGACCCGGTAGACCCAAGCGTACTGTAAGGGTCTGCTGGGAACGTTTGGCCGAGCCCCCTGTCAGAGAGATCTTCAACTCCCACCTCCGGCAGAACTTCGACCGGATCCCGAGGGAGGCTGGAGATATTGAGTCCGAGTGGACCATGTTCTCCACCTCCATTGTCAAAGCGGCTGCTCGGAGCTGTGGCCGTAAGGTCTCCGGTGCATGTCGAGGCGGCAATCCCCGAACCCGGTGGTGGACACCGGAAGTAAGGGATGCCATCAAGCTGAAGAAGGAGTCCTATCGGGCCTGGTTGGCTTGTGGGACTCCTGAGGCAGCTGACACGTACCGGCAGGCTAAGCGGACTGCAGCCCGGGTGGTTGTGGAGGCAAAAACTCGGGCCTGGGAGGAGTTTGGTTGGCCTCGAAGAGATTCTGGCAAACCGTCCGGCGCCTCAGGAGGGGGAAGCAGTGCCCTACCAACGCTGTTAACAGTGGCGATGGGCGGCTCTTGACCTCAACTGGGGATGTCGTCGGACGGTGGAAGGAATACTTTGAGGATCTCCTCAATCCCGCCATCACGTCTTCCATTGAGGAAGCAGAGGCTGGGGGCTCAGAGGAGGACTCGTCCATCACCCAAGCTGAAGTCACAGAGGTGGTCAAGAAACTCCTCTGTGGCAAGGCACCGGGGGTGGATGAGATCCGCCCTGAGTACCTCAAGTCTCTGGATGTTGTGGGGCTGTCTTGGCTGACACGCCTCTACAGCATCGCGTGGCGGTCGGGGACAGTGCCTCTGGGATGGCAGACCGGGGTGGTGGTCCCTCTTTTTAAGAAAGGGGACCGGAGGGTGTGTTCCAACTACAGGGGGATCACACTTCTCAGCCTCCCCGGGAAAGTCTATGCCAGGGAACTGGAGAGGAGAATACGGCCGATAGTAGAACCTCAGATTCAGGAGGAACAGTCTGGTTTACGTCCGGTCCGTGGTACACTGGACCAGCTCTATACCCTCTACAGGGTGCTGGAGGGTTCATGGGAGTTTGCCCAACCAGTCCACATGTGTTTTGTGGATTTGGAGAAGGCATTCGACTGTGTCCCTCACGGCATCCTGTGGAGGGTGCTGGGGGAGTATGGGGTCCGGGGTCCTTTGCTAAGGGCTGTCCGGTCCCTGTACGACCAAAGCAGGAGTTTGGTCCGCATTGCCGGCAGTAAGTCAGACTTGTTCCCGGTGCATGTTGGACTCAGGCAGGGCTGCCCTTTGTCGCCGGTTCTGTTCATAATTTTTATGGACAGAATTTCTAGGCGCAGCCAGGGCCGGAGGGTGTCAGGTTTGGGGACCACGCGGTTTCGTCTCTGCTCTTTGCGGATGACGTTGTCGTGTTGGCCCCTTCTAACCAGGACCTTCAGCATGCACTGGGACGGTTTGCAGCCGAGTGTGAAGCGGCTGGGATGAGGATCAGCACCTCCAAATCCGAGGCCATGGTCCTCGGTTGGAAAAGGGTGGCTTGCCCACTTCAGGTTGGTGGAGAGTTCCTGCCTCAAGTGGAGGAGTTCAAGTATCTAGGGGTCTTGTTCACGAGTGAGGGGAGGATGGAACGGGAGATTGACAGACGGATCGGTGCAGCTTCTGCAGTAATGCGGTCGATGTACCGGTCTGTTGTGGTGAAGAAAGAGCTAAGCCGTAAGGCGAAGCTCTCGATTTACCGGTCAATCTACGTTCCTACTCTCACCTATGGTCATGAGCTTTGGGTCATGACCGAATACAGGCGGCCGAAATGAGTTTTCTCCGCAGGGTGGCTGGGCGCTCCCTTAGAGATAGGGTGAGGAGCTCAGTCACTCGGGAGGAACTCGGAGTAGAGCCGCTGCTCCTCCACATCGAGAGGGGTCAGCTGAGGTGGCTCGGGCATCTGTTCCGGATGCCTCCTGAGTGCCTTCCCGGGAAGGTGTTTCGGGCATGTCCAACCGGGAGGAGGCCCCGGGGAAGACCTAGGACACGCTGGAGGGACTATGTCTTCCGGCTGGCCTGGGAACGCCTCGATGTCCCCCCGGAAGAGCTGGAGGAAGTGTCTAGGGAGAGGGAAGTCTGGGCATCTCTGCTTAGACTGCTGCCCCCGCGACCCGGCCCTGGATAAAGCGGAAGAAGATGGATGGATGGATGGATGGATGGATATTATATTATATGGGCGGGTGTGTGCGAAAGTCGTTAGTTTAAGTGATTGTTTGATGACGACGACTGTAATCTGAAAGTAAAAATATGGGAAATAAATAAACATGAACAAATAAATATATATAACTGATCAATACCGATAAATAAAAATGTGTTTGTTTGTCTTGTTTATGCTGTTCCATCTTCAGATCTCTCAGTCGTGATCTTATCTGCTCTCTCAGCAAAAAATATGAAGGCTGGGATGTAAACCAAAGTATGTATTTTGTTTTGCCAGCACTTTTTTTTTCAGATATAATTTTTTATCAGAAAGTCGAGCGGGAGCCATTTAAAGCGGTTTACCGCTGAACCGCGGGAATTTCTTGCTTTTCAACCGCGGTAACAAAAAATCCATACCGTCCCAGCCCTAAGGCAAATATTTTCCTCTCATTTAATTAAATACTAGCGGTTCGCTCTCCCACCTGCAGGACTCAGTGTTTAATTCAAATGTTTACACACTTCCATCGCTAACTTTCCTCCAGATTACACTCATAATCCCCAAATCAATGCCCATTTCAATCTCCAATGACATTGTAGAATATGAGCTAAATCTTCTATAGTACAACATGTTAGCTAAACAGAGAGCGCTTCTGAGGATGAGGAAAAAATCCCTTATAGACAACAAATGTAAAGCTGATTTTGCTTTATGCAAAACACAGATTTTGTTATATGCTGTTATCTAGTGTAATTAAGTGACATAAATTAAGGGTTTTAATGTATCATTTAATATGTCGTAATAATGAATGGAAGTCGGATCTTCACAGATTCATTTGAAGCAGCATTAGTGTTTGTCCGGTCATGTGATCTCATGTCAAATAATAGAGCTTTAACCAGGACACTTATATGACATTCTTCAAAAATATCCTTCATTTCTGTAGAGCCGGAAATTTTAATAAAGATCAAATGAAGAGTTCAGCCTCTGAGAATGAAACCAACCTGTTTGTTCCTCAGTTTCTTCATGTTTCACTCTCAATGTTTCTTCACATCTTCACTCTCCTCTTTAATAAACGCCATCATTATAATAGTGTGTCATGTGGATCTCAGTCACTTCACCAGGAGGTTTTCTGTGTTTGAAAACTCTGTCCTGTTTAAAATGAGAATAATTAACAAACAAATCCACACAAAATCTCTCAATCAGCTCTGAAGTCCATTAACTGAGTTACTGAACTAATCACCTGATGAGACAAAACTAACACAACAAATTAATAAAAGTAAGCACATTTTAAAATTATAAAGACCCTTAATATATTAGTTTAGCTATTTAATGATTTGTAGAAATCGAGATAGACATAGAGCGCTTCAGATCACTGGTTGTGAATCAATCGGTTCAATTGACTCGTCTAATGTTTGAACTGATTCACGATAAAGAGAGAAATGAGCCGCTCCTTCTGTTACTCATGAGTTTATTCTGTTACTTTACTCACTAGTGATGTTACGTGTGACACTGAAGCTTCGATGCGCGTGTCGCGCATGCGAGACAATTTCTAGTGAAGCTCCGTATCGGGGTGTGTATTGGTTTCCCAGAGTCACGTGATCGATGACAAATGAAAGGTGTGTTCGACATCGGCTGCGGCTGGATGCAACTGATCGGCGAGAGTAGCCGCGTGCAGGCGGGGAGGAGCTGCAAACACAGACGTGAAGTCGGACACTTTCTGCTTACAGCAGTGACGCTCGCGCTGTGTTTGCACACTTTATCAGCTGAAGTGAAATAAATGCAATATTTGGCAATACACAGATGTTTCAGAGACATTATTGTCATGTAATACTTTATGCACTGCTCAATACAGCGTGTGTTTGTCCAAGAATAAAGTTCAACATATAAGCCACACTATCAATGAAGTGGGGTCTATGTTTTTAATCAGTTCAATTTTGATAAACATGACAATATAACATCGCGACTACATGAAAGGAGGTTTTACTGTTATAAAAAACAGATTTGTGCGCATTAGTGGAGCTGAAGGTTTTAGAATAAACACGAAACACACGTGATCGCTGTCATGCGGTGAATCTGGCCAATCTTAGAACAGCTGTGTCGTCATCAGAGCCCCTGCAGCCTCGAGCAGCTGCTTTGGAGAAACAGCACCGGCTGTAATCGCCGGCTGCTCTCGAATCGCTCTCGCGGCACTTTGTTGACATGCGTCACTGTCACGTGGCGTCTGCGCTGCCTCAAGTCGGACAAAATTTCTAACCGGCATGCACTGCTTCAAGTCAGCCGCCGATCGGTCTGCGCATCGCTGGGTGAAGTCGAACAAGCCTGAAGCCTCACTTTCTGTCCAATCACGTGCGCGTTTCCCTTTGCGTGTCAGGAGGTTCGAACCCCAGAGTCCTTGTTGGCTCAGTCAGTCTGGTTGATGGGTTTGTGAGGAGAGTGCTGTCCTTTGAAAGTTAATCAATACATTTCATTTAGATAACCAACATTTATTTGTCACTATTTTTGTTGTTGTTGTTGTGTGTTTTTATTTTGGTAAAATCTTTGCACTTTTGTTGTTTTTTTAGGTAATTTGGTGCTGGTATTTGGGGTTAGGGTGTTGGTGTTTGGTGAATGCTTTGTATTTAGAGCAATGGCAACAGGCAAAAAAGAAAAGCTTCCCCTATCTGGGAATATTTTGAGTTTATAGCTTCCAATGTATGTGTGCTTTTCTACTGTCTAAGAGGAGAAATAGACTCAGCCCCAACACTGTGAAGCAGTTTTTTCCCCTTAATAAAAATAATTAAAAACTTCTGTCATTCCTGCAGTTACACAAGCACTATCACTGCCAAGTGTCATTAGCACATTTAATGATCCTATCACACAACGTCCTTATTCACTATATGTGTGTGTGTGTGTGTGTGTGTGTGTGTGTGTGTGTGTGTGTGTGTGAGAGAGAAGGCCTATATTAGATCTTATTGAATCATATAAGCTTATATTATATTTTACTGTCACACTTTAATGAGTAAATTAAAAAAAAATTTTGCATCGTTCATTTGTTGCATACCGCCACCTACTGTACAGGAGTGTATAGAGTGTTGCAGTAAACCTTTGGTCATTAAATCAAAAAGGGGGTTTATTTAAATAAAAAATATAAAAATTATATTCTTATTACAGCTGTGTTTAAGGAAAATTATTAAGCTTCTAATTCTTTCACTTTCCATCTCTTGCTCCCCAAGAATATCCTCAATGTTATCATCCATTTCTTGCCATCTTTGTCTCTGCTCACTGTCTCTCCTACATCTAAATAAAACATGATATTCCCAACAATCATTTAATACTGACACTGCTGGATTATTATTACTCCCTAGCAACCTAACCCTATATGTTAATGCTAGTTTAATGAATCTTAATGTAAGTGGGGCTTCTTTTGTCTCTACCAGTAAAGCACTTGTTAGAGTCGTTTTAATATCACCCATGACCATTCTCAGTGCTCTAAACTGAATTATATCAATCATTCTTAATTTAGTTTGACATGCTGTGCTATATGCTATACATCCATAATCTATAACTGGCCTGATTAATGCTATATACACTCACCTAAAGGATTATTAGGAACACCTGTTCAATTTCTCATTAATGCAATTATCCAATCAACCAATCACATGGCAGTTGCTTCAATGCATTTAGGGGTGTGGTCCTGGTCAAGACAATCTCCTGAACTCCAAACTGAATGTCAGAATGGGAAAGAAAGGTGATTTAAGCAATTTTGAGCGTGGCATGGTTGTTGGTGCCAAACGGGCCGGTCTGAGTATTTCACAATCTGCTCAGTTACTGGGATTTTCACACACAACCATTTCTAGGGTTTACAAAGAATGGTGTGAAAAGGGAAAAACATCCAGTATGCGGCAGTCCTGTGGGAGAAAATGCCTTGTTGATGCTAGAGGTCAGAGGAGAATGGGCCGACTGATTCAAGGTGATAGAAGAGCAACTTTGACTGAAATAACCACTCGTTACAACCGAGGTATGCAGCAAAGCATTTGTGAAGCCACAACACACACAACCTTGAGGCGGATGGGCTACAACAGCAGAAGACCCCACCGGGTACCACTCATCTCCACTACAAATAGGAAAAAGAGGCGACAATTTGCACAAGCTCACCAAAATTGGACAGTTGAAGACTGGAAAAATGTTGCCTGGTCTGATGAGTCTCGATTTCTGTTGATACATTCAGATGGTAGAGTCAGAATTTGGCGTAAACAGAATGAGAACATGGATCCATCATGCCTTGTTACCACTGTGCAGGCTGGTGGTGGTGGTGTAATGGTGTGGGGGATGTTTTCTTGGCACACTTTAGGCCCCTTAGCGCCAATTGGGCATCGTTTAAATGCCACGGCCTACCTGAGCATTGTTTCTGACCATGTCCATCCCTTTATGACCACCATGTCCCCATCCTCTGATGGCTACTTCCAGCAGGATAATGCACCATGTCACAAAGCTCGAATCATTTCAAATTGGTTTCTTGAACATGACAATGAGTTCACTGAACTAAAATGGCCCCCACAGTCACCAGATCTCAACCCAATAGAGCATCTTTGGGATGTGGTGGAACGGGAGCTTCGTGCCCTGGATGTGCATCCCACAAATCTCCATCAACTGCAAGATGCTATCCTATCAATATGGGCCAACATTTCTAAAGAATGCTTTCAGCACCTTGTTGAATCATCCAGTATATATCCAGAATCATCCACCTTAACAAATGTAACCACACTCCAATTTTTTTTTAAAAAACTTGAGAGCACTGATTAAATTATATATGGATAATTCTACCTAAATTAAATTATTTTACCTAAATTTTAATTAAAAAATAATCCACTTGTACAGTTAAACAAATTTCACATATAAATATGCTCAATGTAGTCTGTTCCTTTTGTCTCAACCACTTCATCCTCATATTGTTTTGAATTAAGTTTATGTATGGAAAAGTAAAAACTAAAATTATCATCTTTTGCAAGTGTTATTGTAGTTTATTTGTGTTCTTTCACAAAAATATAAGTGAAAATATTCCAAATGCTTATTTATTGCTTAATTACTCACTAGAGGCTAAAAGAATGATCAAACAAATGTATTGACAAGGTGCATAACAAATTGAAACTATATAGTTTCATAGGCAATTGGACCACATCAAGACTTCATTCTTTTAAGAGAAATGCATGATATGAAAAGGGATATCCCCTACATGGAGACACTGGTGGTGGTGAAGGGGTGAGTAGCAATGCTGAGATCTAGATGAATGTGGAGCTCTTCTCCTGATGACCCCAGGGGAGGGACCTACTGTATGACACGATTGGCTCAAGAGGTTTGAGATGAAAATACATTTGGTTTAAGACATAAAACACCCAGTCAGCTGATGAGTTTGGAGTAGAAGAGAGTGAGAGAGACAATGCAAAATATATGATATAATGTGAGAGTATAAAGAAGGACAGTCTTATTTTTTGAACTTCATATTTTAGCTTCATGTCAAACAAGCCATAAGGTTGTATTTCTTAACAGTGGACTGTGAGGTTAAGTGAACTTGAAAAGCACATAAAACAGAACATGAAATCAAATTACACGTCAACTGTAAAAAAAATAACAGAGCAATTTATGATCATGAAATATGAAACATGCTTTTGAATAACATCTGAAAAAGAAAATTCAGTTGGATTAAGTACATTTCTAGTACATTCCAGGTCATTAAACTCCAGGTCATATTCTTGGGGAGATGTTCCCCTTTTCATTACTACAGAAAGATGAGATATGACTTCAAATGCAGCACAGAAACAATTTAATAACCAAAATGGAGTTCAAAACATACATTTTATTTATTTTCATTATTTTGGAGTGAATCCTTTGGCTGCCAGGAATGGGCCCACTGCTCACCACTAAAAACAGAAGGGATTTTTTTTATGTTACTGGTTGGGGTTTCCAATAAACTTAAAATATTACCGAACATGTCTTTTATAAGTATAAGTTTCATTTTCCGTCTATGAAGGACCACCACCTTCATGCATGCATTAATGGTGGTGGTCCTTCATAGATGGAAAATGAAAAATGATGTAATGATGTGTGCTTTACACTTGTTTAAAAGGCTTGTTTAAGCTGAAACAGAACAGATTAATAAAAAAAAATTAGCAAAAAAAAAAAAAAGTTTAATTAAATAAATAATGAATGCATTAATTCATAAAGCAGAAGAACAGAATAATACATACCATACTGGACAGGGCTCCCAGTCAACCAGCATTTCTGCTTTGCCCTAATGTAAGAAAAGACAAAAAATAAAATCCATTCTTAGCATAAGGCTATTATGTCTGATTACAGGCATTGAGTTTCACTGATTTTCAGAAGAAACTCCTTCATAAACTGTAATTCAAAAAGACTGAATACATAAAAAGTATCTACCTAACAATTATGGCATGTATGATATATGTATTTGCCAAAACACACGAAGTTTCTAAATATTATATTACACTCTGCATATGTAGAAAATTTTATTAGTTAAAAATTAGCAGTTTAAGGCTAATGAAAAGACACTATTATGTTCAAATGTGTGCTGACATCTCAAGTGTGTTCAAATGTGTGCTGACTGTGTTTAAATATATGCTGACTTTGAGAATGCCCTTTAGAAGGACAGGAACAGAATTAGAACTTAGAATGTGGTAATATGTGAGCCAGGAGGTTGTTACCATGTTAGGAAGACAACAGTGGTTACCAAAATAGGAAGACAACTATGGTATATATATGACAGAAAATTCAAGTAGCAGGAGGGCCGGTGGCTGACGGCCCTCCGGCTTCATTGCTGTGTTTGGTGTGAATAAAGCCTCTTCTGGAATCATTAATCCTTTGTGAAGACATTTTTATAAGAAGAGAATTCTTCAACATATTTGGCACCCCAGATGGGACTGGCTCAGGAGCTGATAAAGAACCGCGGCAGGGTGTTCCTGGACGAATCAGCACAAACAAGTGGCCACGGTAAGCAGTTTTTGCTTAAAGTTTGTGTTATTCGCCAGAAATGTACCTGTTGTGGTGAGACAGCTTCTCCAAATTTAAAGAACTGAAAAGGATTTTTGATTTCAGAATAAATGCATGCTGTATAATTTCTAACAAAAAGGCCTTGGGGGATATTAAGAAAATAATTAAGCTTTATCATGTTGAGGAAGTGTATTGATAAGGTTTTAATTGTGTTTTATCATGTTGAGGAAGTGTATTGATAAAACTTGATAAAAAGGTTTTAATTGTGCTTTATCGTGTTGAGGAAGTGTATCGATAAGGTTTTAATTGTGTTTTATCGTGTTGAGGAAGTGTATCGATAAATTTGAAGAAAAAAAAAGGGTTTTAATTAAGCTTTATCATGTTGGGGAAGTGTATTGATAAGGTTTTAATTGTGTTTTATCATGTTGAGGAAGTGTATTGATAAAACTTGATAAAAAGGTTTTAATTGTGCTTTATCATGTTGGGGAAGTGTATTGATAAGGTTTTAATTGTGGTTTATCATGTTGAGGAAGTGTATTGATAAATTGGACAAAAAGAGTTTTAATTGTAAGTTATTGAGTTGAGGAAGTGTATCAATAGACTTGACAATAAGAATTAGTGCATTGATTTGATTAAATTAAAAAATAAGAAATACAAATCGTGTTGAGGAAGTGTATCGATTTGATTAAGTTAAATAAATAAGGAAAAAATTAAGAGTAAAACAATAATTATTTTCTTAAAAGTATAGAATAGAGTGTGTTTGCTGGACTGCCTGTGGCTAAGAATAGTGTGTGTGTGTGTGTGTGTGTGTGTGTGTGTGTGTGTGTGTGTGTGTGTGTGTGTGTGTGTGTGTGTGTGTGTGTGTGTGTGTGTGTGTGTGTGTGTGTGTGTGTGTGTGTGTGTGTGTGTGTGTGTGTGTGTGTGTGTGTGTGTGTGTGTGTGCAAGTTTGAGTGTCAGTGGTTAAAAATAAGCTTTTCCTCTTGTGAGGGTGCCTTCCAGCATTCTGTGTTGGAGGTACACATTTCATTTGAGAAAGAGATAAAAGAATGTCTGAATGAGCCCGAGAGACATTCAGTTAGGAAGAGTGGTGTTGCAGAATTAGAACAAAATAAAGAAGCCATATGACAATTGGTGAATAATTTTATTAATGTAAAGTAAAGTTAAATAGTAAAATTAAAAATTGGAAAATTAAAAAGTAGCTGTTGATTAGCAGATATTGTATATGATGAAAGTAAAAAGGCAAAGGTAAATAAAATAAAAGAAATAAATAAGTGATTAATTTGAAAATTATATTTGAAAACAAGTTAAAGTTAAAGAAAGTAAAGTAAAGTAAGTTAAAGAAGTGAATCAGGTCTAGAAATTGTTTATTAAAATAGTTATTGATTAAAGGACAATTATGGCCACTCCGGTGGAAATGTTAGGCTCAAAATACCCACTGTGTAAAGAATTAATAGACGAGATGTCAAATAAATGGCAAAAAAGAACTCAATATATGATAACCAAATGGCCAAAAGAAGGGACATTTGATGTAACATTATGCGAAGAAATGGAAACCTTGATAAAAAATTACAAAATCAAGAACAGTTTAAAGAGAAATTAGAAGAGAAATTAAAAGAGAAAAGGAAAAAGCAGTGCTGGCATTGTTCAGAAAAGAAGGAGAAGAATTATTAAGAAACATAAGACAGGCAAGGACGATTTTAAAAGAAGTAGACAAGGAAACAAAGAAAAAAGAACACATGTTTTCTAACACTCTGTCAAATGTAACTCCAGAAGGGCAGTTCCCAGTTCTAAAAGGGTTGGTCGAGGTCATAGGTGAAATGCAAATGGAAGGACAGATGGAGTTAGAAAACGAAAAACAAACAAGACAAGATGTGAGACAAAAGGAGAAAAGTAAAACATTTGAGAAAAATGTACCGTTAGATTGTTATGAACAAGCACGAGAAGTATTAGAGCAACTAAAAACTAAGAATGAGGTTAAACAGGCAGAAAGAAGAAGAAAAGAATAATAAAATAAAAAATAAATAAAAAGGTGAAACAGAAACACAAATAGAATAATTAAATAAAAGCATCAAAGAAATAGAAGAATTATTAAAATGCACAGAAATACAGGCGAGTGATAGAAAAAGAATTATTATTAGAGAGTTTAAATATAGAAAATGAAGAGGAGGTAACATTTGATGAAGAAAGGTGGTCACAAGTGAGAGAAACAGGGAAGTAAAACAACTCCCTATTTTGATTATGGGTGACAAAAGATTTTGAGGGGCTTGTCAACTGCCTTCCTGACATCCAGGAGAGAGCTGGGAAATGGATAAGACAATGGGCAAATTGTGATCTGTGGGGGACATTAAAACACTTCTGGCGAAAATTCTAAGTGGATCAAAAAAAGGAAGAAATTCTTCAAGCCTCTGAACGAGACAGAACTGTGAACTCTTGCTATATGGATGAGACTGTTTTTGATGCATATCGTCCGGCAATATGGCAGGCATTGCAAAAGGAGTATCCAACCAAAGTAGACAGCTGGGAGACACAGAAAGTCCAATCATATGTGTGCAAAGCAAGAGACTGGAAATCCAGAAGGAGACCCATTGAAGAGAAGAGTCAGACCAAATGGCAGTGCTCCTGTGAATGCTTCTGTGAATACCTCTGTATATAACCCACTGACTTGTGCAGCTTCCCCCACCAAGGACAGAGAGGGTTGTGAACAGCCTGGATATAACAAAACCAATTGCCCAAACAATCCATGGCAACAGTCACTCAGGGGTGAAAGGTGGGGTGGTTGGCAACGACCCGCTCAAAATTTGCAAAGACAGGGGACAAATACAGTTAATTCCTCTGACAACTCCAGTTTGATTACAGACTAAAAATAAAAGTGTGACCTTACCAGTTCTTGTATCAAATCAAACTCCTGTAAATTTGTTAGGAAGAGATGCATTATGCAAATTAGGACTTCAAATTTGGTGTTCTCCAGAAGGAGTGTATATAGACTTACAAGGAATAAAAACTCAAATGATGATTTCTGAGCCAAAAGCAAATGTATACTGGATAGGACAAATAGAAAATGATGTAAGACAAATCATTAATAAATGGGGAAAGTTTATTGAAGCGCAGATTTCTGAAGCGCAGTTACCAAAGTCAGGATTTCACTGTACTATGATATATGACGATGGGAGAGATGAAAAAATAGAAAAGAAATGGCAAAAAGAAACGGACAGTCAAAAAATTGAGATTACCTCAAAATACATCATAATAGGTAAACAGGGAGCAGCAATGAAGATAACTGAAAATGAATTTACAAAAAGTTGGTTTAATGTACCAAATTCTGTTCCGCATGTATCTTTATATACAGGAAAGAATTAGGAAGCCAAAAGATTTACAGCCAATGATGAAAAAAGCTGAACAATGCCAGTGGAATTCAACAATAAATCCATTACATTTTTACTCTGTTGACAAAAATTTCATAAAAGTCTTGTGTGAAACAAAATTAATGGGGATTACTCAAGAGATAGTTATAAATCAAAAAGGACAAACATAAATGATAGCAAAATCCCAATCAATAGAGACTGTTGAGAGTGAGCTATTTAAGGATGTTTAGTGGCAAAACTTACTCCAGTAGTTTTGATAGAACCACAACCACCACTGGAAGATATTGTTCTAATACAGCAGCAAGCAGGCCCTTATGAACATTCTATGTGGTATCAGAGGGGGGCCCAAAAAAGATGAAAACGATATTTGGCGTTCACATGAAGGACAGATTGTTGCACCAACAATGCTTTTGAACATTCTCATTTCAAATGCGCAGGGATTTGATCACTGCGCGAGGGGGGAAGTAATAAGAAAAATTAAACAACAAGGATATTGGTCGCCATATTTATATGCGATGGTAGACAATTTTCTGTCCACATGTGAAATATGTGCCAAATACAATGTTAGAAAGGGAACAGCGACACCAATTGGCCACATACCAGTGCCGGAAGGACCTTTCAAGCATCTTGTAATGGATTATGTGGACATGATAAAGCGAATACAAGGAAAACGATATATGCTTGTGATAGTTAATCGATTTAGTAGATGGGTGGAAGCAGTACCATCTGCAGATGAGGGGTCAGGAACAGTAATCAAATTTCTAACAAGAGAGGTAATTCCTAGATTTGGAATACCATCAGAAATAAGTTCAGATAACGGGTCAGCGTTTATTCAAAAAACTGTAAAACAAGTATTGCAGCAGCTTAGAATAAAACAAAGACTTGGTTGCATCTATAGGCCTCAAAGTCAAGGCCAAGTCGAACGATTGAATTTAATACTCAAGGCCAAAATTAGCAAAATATGTGAAAGTACTAAATTAAACTGGATTGATGCACTACCACTTGCACTGATGAGTTGTCGCATGCAAACTAACAGAATCACGCATTTAACATCGCATGAAATGCTTACGGGTCGACCCATGCCTGTACCATATTGCAGAGGTCCCTACAAGGCACCCCCGTTAGAACAATTGCAAATGGAATTAAGATCTTATATGAGGAAACTAACTGCAATACATAAAGCTATATATTTGCAGGAAAAAAGAAAGCAGCCCAGTGAGGAGACAGAAACATCTTGTCCAGTTGTCCCAGGTGACCAGGTGTATCTGAGAGTATTCAGGAGAAAGTGGAATCAACCCAGGAGAACGGGACCTCATAAGGTGGTGACAGCTACTCCAACTGCACTCCAAGTGGAAGGAAGTACCACCTGGTATCATTTGAACCACTGCAAAAGAGTTCCCAGAGAAAGGCAGCAAAAAGAAAGCGAGGAAGCAAGTCCAGAAACGGATGAAAGGGTGCAAAATGTTGAAACCAGGGAAAATCAACAGACTGAGTCCAATGATGTGTCTGATGATGATTGCATATCTGCTGCATCTGACACTACCAGCTCAAGCCATAAGCATCAGCACCCAATCCTCCGTCCAGGATCAAACTGTTGTCGAGACCACCCAGACTTCCTTACAATTAACTTTAAATGCCTCGATTAGTCCTAATTATAGCCCAGCAAAGACACCAGCCGAACAAAAATTGAGTGAAATACAAAAAGTAAAACAACGTAGAGATGCGACGGATGAGGAAATTGAGAAAAATAGCGAAGAAGATGAGCTATGGGAAACAGCGCAAAATAATGATTGGTATAAATGGGCATCATTTACAGCAAAAGAAACAGGTTTGAGAAATTGCTTAATGTGTTCTAAATCACCCTTAAATAAGGTAATAGTTGTTCCAAATACGCATGATTACGTAAAATGTGCTGAATTTAAAAGTCACTTTTGCCACACAGATTACTTTTTTAGACCTTACTGCTCAGCAGAATGTTTAGGTTTTATGGGAAATTCTAAACTTCAAGATAAATTTAGTAGACCACATTGGGGAGATTGGTGTAGATATTGGGACGTAAATGCAAACATTAAACTGGAGAAGGAAAAAATAGAAGTACCTAAATGGTACAGTATAGATTATAATCAAGAGTATGAGTGTTTTAACAAACCAAAAGGAGCTCATAATTTGGGAAAGTTTAAAGGAAAATGTGCTACTATTTGGGACTTAGATAGAGAAAAGGGTTGGGACACAAAAGTACCTGTAAGAGCCCCAGAACCACAAGCACTAGGAATAAGAAATGGGGAAAAAATTTATCCAGATAAAGAAGACTGTAAAACGCAAACTATAGCACTACCGTCAATAGAAGTATATGAAGATCAGACAATGGTAGTAGCAGATTTCTTTTGGGCTTGTGGGAGGAAAACACTTCTAGCTTCTTTGCCACTAAACTGGACAGGAGTATGCGCTAGAGTAAGATTAATTCAAGAAATTACTTTAATAGAGTGGGATCCAGAACAAAATATAATACAAAACACAAATAGAACCAAAAGAGCTTATGCACCAGACCCTAATATACACATAGATTCAATTAGTCAACCTAGAGGGATACCTCAGGAATACAAAGCAAGAGATGAAGTAAAATCAGGGTTTGAGTCCATTTTTATATGGATTACACAAAACCAAAAAACACAGAATGGATTAATTATATTTACTATAATCAGCAAAGATTTATCAATTACACTGATGATGCATTAGCCGCACTAGGAGAACAACTAAAAGAAACAAGTAGAATGACATGGCAAAATAGGCAAGCCCTGGATTGGTTGCTAGCAGACAAAGGAGGTGTATGTATTATGTTTGGAGATCAGTGTTGTACTTTTATACCAAATAATACTGCGCCAGGAGGGAAATTTAGTGAAGCTATGTTGAAAATAAAAAATTTAAGAATAGAAGTTAAGGCAAATGCTGGAAGTGAAGGCCGAATGTTTGACTGGTTAGATTTCAAGTTTGGGGCAATGGGAGCATGGTTCACTAAAATAGGAATATTCGTAGGAATAGCATTATTAATAGGAGGAATATTATTCTGTTGTGTAATTCCTATAGCAAGATCATTAGTTGTCCAAACCACGGTTAAGCATATGGAAGTGCTAAAACATCAGGACAATGACAACTTAATGGATAATAAGGACTTGCCTGATAAAACAAACTGGATATTGCAAGCATTGGAAGTTGATTCAAGTACCTCCAATGAGGACGAAGAAGATGAATGATGAGCCAGACCCTGGGTGTATGTGCTAGCCTAACCCCTCCCCAAAGGGTGACCCTCTACGATGCGCAAAGTGTCTGGGTTGAAGAAGATGACTATGATATAAAGAGAACTTTTAATAATATAATGCATGGTTTGATGTTTGAATATTCTACATAACTGTGACAACCACAGGCAAGGCTGAACAAATTGCACGCTCACGCTTATAACAATGTATTTATGATAAGACATAGGAATTAGGGAAATTAGAATCTTTTACTCCATTCCATAAAAAGAAAACAAAGCAAAATCGGGAAGGAGATGTTTGGTTCTAATATTCCTCCGGAGTGTGGTTGCATAATCTAGTCATTGGTAGTGAAACTGAGTGACTTATTTTTAGTCATTAGGTAGCATAACTGAAAAAGCTGGATTCTGAAACTACACATCTGGGAAAAGGTTAGTGAAGGTGGGACTTGGACAAGCCCCAGAGGGGGGAATGTAGAAGATTTTATTTATTTAGAAATTAGCAATTTAAGGCTAATTCAAAGACACTATTATGTTTAACTGTGTGCTGTGCATGTGCATTGACTTTGAGAAAGTCCTTTAAAATGACAAGCATAGGATTTGTGTCCTCCAGAAAAAGAACTTGGAATACAGTGAAATGTGAGCCAGGTGCTTAAAGCTTGTTACCATAATAGGAAAACAACTGTGGTAT
Organism: Gobio gobio; assembly: GCF_949357685.1. Lineage (NCBI taxonomy): Eukaryota > Metazoa > Chordata > Actinopteri > Cypriniformes > Gobionidae > Gobio > Gobio gobio. Next base: position 16,211,458 of record NC_137097.1, on the reverse strand, counting down.
ATATGTAACAGAAAGTCCAAAGAGAGGGGGTGGTCCTTGCAAGCACCCCCAGGCTTTGTTGTGTGGTTGGTGTGAATAAAGCCTTTTCTGAAATCCTTGATTCTTTGCAAAGTAATTTTTATGAAAAGAGAATTCTTCAACACGTGTCGTTATTACCACAGTTTCACTAGAGCTATTTCTGTTTGGTAAAGCCAGTTTCCTCCTAATATCTAACCATTTATCATCATAATCTCCTCCATATCACTTTTAAATACAGAACTCTGTGCAGAATTTAAATGGGTCCTATATGTGTGTTGTCTGCGCCGACTCGCACATATGATCCGCTCTGCGCATCTCTGTCTAACTTTAGACCAGAGCCGTTGGTGTGTGTGTGTGCGCGCACTGCTGCGGTAACTGTGAAACTATTGTGAAACCAGACTTAATTCGCCTCAATTGAAAGCATATTTACACTGTCTGAATCATTTCCCATCATATGTATAGTGCGCTATGTGCCATTCACTATGTAGAAAATAGTAAATGTGTGAACAGCTGACCGATTTCAGACGAAGCTTCAGGGTCTATTTATAATGCAGGGGGTGGGAGCATTTGATTGGACAGAATATTTGATGAGAAGGTTAAGTCTGCGATGATGTAATCAAAATCTGTGATTCATTTTAACGGAAGTGAGAGACTGTAAGTTTTGAATGCTAATATCTCCTAAATACGAATTTTGTCATAGTTTTGGAACACACCAGCTTATTCCTAACCTTAAGGCAAACATAATCATACTAAAAGCTAAAAAACGTCAATTAATTAAATGAATTGATTTCAGTGGGCCTTTAAAATAACATTGTTGAAAGCCAATTCAGGTGTATGGGGAAACAACAGCAATATACTAGGGCTGCAGCAATCGATTCTTTTTGTACTCGATTAATCTAGCACTTAATCGATCGATTAATCGGATATAAAAAATGTTGGCCCCACTTTATATTAGGTGGCCTTAACTACTATGTTCTTACATCAAAAAATAAGTACAATGTACTTACTGTGTTCAAATTGTATTGCAAAACACCTTTACTTATATTGAGGTGGGATACGGGTAGAGTTAGGGACAGGTGTGGTGGTGTGGGTCAGTTTAAGGGTAGGGTTAGGGACAGGTGTGGTGGTGTGGGTCAGTTTAAGGGTAGGGTTAGGGACAGGTGTGGTGGTACGGGTCAGTTTAAGGGTAGAGTTAGGGACAGGTGTGGTGGTGTGGGTAAGTTTAAGGGTAGAGTTAGGGACAGGTGTGGTGGTGTGGGTAAGTTTAAGGGTAGGGTTAGGGACAGGTGTGGTGGTGTGGGTAAGTTTAAGGGTAGGGTTAGGGACAGGTGTGGTGGTGTGGGTCAGTTTAAGGGTAGGGTTAGGGACAGGTGTGGTGGTGTGGGTCAGTTTAAGGGTAGAGTTAGGGACAGGTGTGGTGGTGTGGGTAAGTTTAAGGGTAGAGTTAGGGACAGGTGTGGGTAAGTTTAAGGGTAGAGTTAGGGACAGGTGTGGTGGTGTGGGTAAGTTTAAGGGTAGAGTTAGGGACAGGTGTGGTGGTGTGGGTCAGTTTAAGGGTAGGGTTAGGGACAGGTGTGGTGGTACGGGTCAGTTTAAGGGTAGAGTTAGGGACAGGTGTGGTGGTGTGGGTAAGTTTAAGGGTAGAGTTAGGGACAGGTGTGGGTAAGTTTAAGGGTAGAGTTAGGGACAGGTGTGGTGGTGTGGGTAAGTTTAAGGGTAGAGTTAGGGACAGGTGTGGTGGTGTGGGTAAGTTTAAGGGTAGAGTTAGGGACAGGTGTGGTGGTGTGGGTCAGTTTAAGGGTAGAGTTAGGGACAGGTGTGGTGGTATGGGTAAGTTTAAGGGTAGGGTTAGGGACAGGTGTGGTGGTATGGGTAAGTTTAAGGGTAAAGTTAGGGACAGGTGTGGTGGTATGGGTAAGTTTAAGGGTAAAGTTAGGGACAGGTGTGGTGGTACGGGTAAGTTTAAGGGTAAAGTTAGGGACATGTGTGGTGGTACGGGTAAGTTTAAGGGTAGGGTTAGGTGGAAGGGAAGTGTCAACAGTGTAATTACAAATGTAACTACAGAAATTAATTACAGATGTAATTACATGCAGGTATTTTTAAAAAATGTAAGTACAATGTAAAAACATGTATGTACACAATAAGTGCATTGTATCAAATTATTAATTAAAATGTTAGTACATAGTAGTTAAGGCCACCTAATATAAAGTGGGTCCAAAATGTTTGTGTGTTTTTAAACAACCAAAACAAATAATGCATAACGAAAATGAAGAGAAAAAGCAATTTAATTTATTAATAAGCACAACAGGTTTCATGCTGTAATCTAGCCCTGACATCAAAGTAAATATCTTTTATGTAGATTTCTACACCTACCATTAGGCTACTAACAAATAATGTATCATTTCTGGAGTGAGCCTATTTGCTATGGTAACCTAGCAACCTGTGTGTGTGCAATCGTGCCATGCGTGAGGAAGAGTGATGCCCCAGTCAGACCAGTTGCTTCATTGCAGTTTGGTACGGCAGAAATACATACATTCATTTTCAATAGAACGCTGCATTTGGCCTGCATCACTTGAATTGCGGTGCATTTTAGGTGAAGCATCCGTTCGAAAAATTGCATCACAACATTACATCCCGGAGTATACAGTGAACGCATGCTGAAATTATTGTTGCGTGGCTAAATACAAGTTTAAGCATATGTGATGGTCTGACTGGCTATGGTGTGCTTCCTGAACATTGAACAGCGGTCCGTGTGAATCAGATCCCTGCGCGTCATAGGAATTTAACGAGGCTGCGAGGCAGAGTTTTTGCCTTGAGGAATTTTTGTAATCGAGTAACTCGATGAATCGTTTCAGCCCTACAATATACCTTTATATGATATAATGTAAGCATTCAAAACAATGTAGAAAATCCACTGACCTCTAATGTGATGTCGAAGGGAATGGTGTGCCACCTTCTTCCTTTTCTTCTGTTTGTTGTCTATTAGTACAGGTTCATCAGATTCACTCAGACTTCGTGATGAGGAGGTAGTGTCATCATTGTGATCATGGTGGTGGACTTCTTGTTTGACATTGAAAGGTGCTAAAAATAAATAAACATTTTCAATTCATCACTTATTAGAACGACATCAGTTATAGAGACAGAGCAACACGTGTCATAATCTGAAGACCACACCCACCGGGGGGACATTGACGTCTCCATTGACTTTGTATTGCGTGAAGCGGGCTCCTTGTCATTTTTGACTTATAACGAAAAACAGAACAATGTATAAAAGCTGGTGTGTGACAAGGTGTACAGCAAACAAGCTAAACAACCCAGAACGAAAAACCCAGAACTTTTTATAAGCTGTTGACCCAAAAAACGAGCGTTTAAGGACAAAAAAGTGGATACAGGCAATTGAGAGAGTGCGACATGTTATATTATACTGAGATCTATACACACTGGAGGGGAACTTAATCAGCGACAGGAAATATAATATATAAAACTGACCTTTGGATATTTGACTTAACAGTGACACAATGTTTAATGCACACATAGACATACTGAGGCATACTGAGTGTCAGGATCCCACAATGTACCATTCTTCCTGCTGAAGCTTCACGTCTTATTGCCTGTATCCACTTTTGTCTCCTTAAACGCTCGTTTTTTTTTGGGTCAACAGCTTATAAAAACTTATTTTTGTGTTTTTTAGCTTGTTTGCTGTACACCTTGTTAAATAGCAGCTTTTAGACATTGTTCTGTTTTTTGTTATAAGTCCGAAATGACAAGGAGGCCGCTTCACACAATACAAAGTCAATGGAGAGCGTTGGATTGTTTTCCCCCCCGGTGTGGGCGTGGCCTAAATACGCTCTGTCTCTATAGACAGTTAACTGGCAGGTTTACACGTTAAAAACACCGTATTTTCATCCTGCCTTGCAGCCTTAGACAATAAATTATTTAGAAAAAGTAGTTAATCATTATCTGAATGACACTTTACTAATTCAAAAAGAAACAGATCTTCAGAATTTTTGAGATTATACATTTTTAATAAATGTGACTGTGTACAATTTTGCAAAGTGTCAAACATGTATCTAGGTACAATTCACTTTCCGTTCAAAATGCTTATAGTTCTCTGCAGTACAATAATGGAAAGTCCCTGATTGGTGTGCATTTGCTTAACATAGGGCATTTTTTTCACCCCTTCACTTGGTTTGCACATACTCCTGTCACAGGTGGGGTGACATTGCTTCATTGTGTTGATTTTGTGGCTTCAGATCCCTATTCGTTCACTGAAGCACGTCAACATTGTAGTGTGAGTGAAAAAAGTAACAAAATGTGCCCTCTTTCCAAAGATGTGTTGCAGTAAAAGAGTTTAGATATCATAGAACAGCAGAATGTTATAGACCAGCCTTTCTCAAAGTGGGTGCCGCGGCACACTGGGGTGCCCCCTGACTGTGTCAGGGGTGCCGCCAAAAAATTACGTAGGCTAAAAACAAAAACAAATAGGCCTATGAAATTTCATATATAAAATATATTTGAATTTACATAAATACATTCTTCTTCTTTTTAACCCTTTCGCACGTACGATCACACATTCACACACGTGATTAGACCGGCAGTGCATCACGTTCATTCAAATGTAAATTCAAATGTGCTTTCGCGTTGGCTTGCACTGAGCCAGAGACAGGCGCGCTCAGACTTGTCATATATCACAACTTTTCAGTGTTTTCAGCCACATAATGTTTATTTTAGGTTTCATACGTATACGTACTAAAAAAACAATACATTTAGAGTTTGTAAAATACACAATGATGAAAAATGAAGAGGCAATAATAATCCTTTCCATTATAATTAGTTTTATTCATATCAGATACACATTGTGTAAGTAACTTTAAAGTTTACTCTATTCTTCTCCCAGTTCACCTGCCACTTACTTTTATGTATTTTGGGAGAAGTGGATGAATTCACGTCTTGTAAATCCAACAGATCCGATTTTCTGAACTGCGCCTGCGGCGGCGATGGCGGCGCCCATCGTGCATACAGCTCAACTAACGCGATCGTTTTAAAGGTGTTTAAACGACAAAACACTTCCACTTGTATACATTTGACAATCGGAATATCAGATATTTCAGGCCATATCTAACAAATTTGTGAATATTTTGAATAAAAAAGGAAAAATGACATAAAAGCAGATCATCATTCATTCAGCTCTGTTGTTGCTGCGGTGTGTCACGTGACAAGCAATGACGCGTCACCATGGAAACCATAAAGTGACACATTAATAACGGTCGCTTTGAAAAACTCACGCTGGAGGGTCAGCCAGAATGTTTTAAATTTACGTGTGAAAGGGTTAAACATATGAGCGGATTAATAAAATTGTAAATTAATTTTAGATAAATATATATATATAATTACTTTGCAAACCTGTGTTTTTAAAGGTGCTATAAAGTTGCTATAAAGTTGTTATTATTATTGTTATTTACAGTTCGTATTATGCTCTGTTCATTACTGTCCTGTCTAAATAAACAGGACATTTGCATTTAAATTTGGGTTATGCAGTGTTTTTAAATTATATTTTAAACTGGGGTGCCTTGAAATTTTATGCACTTTTGAAAGGTGCCCTGACTGAAAAAAGTTTGAGAAAGGCTGTTATAGACTGTATAACAATTGGCTGTATTATTGTTAAAATGTTTTTTTTTTGATGGAAAAACAGCAATAATATTTTTCCAAGACATTTCAGGCAAAATAATTTCCCATGGAAACAACAAAGCTATGGAAATTTTTAAGTCATCTAGGAGCTTTTTACAGCAGATGTCACTGGGAAATTGGTAAGTCTATCCCTCTAGCTTTGCTTTCATACCTGTCATGGTGTTGCTCTGAATAAGGTCTATAGAGAGAAAAACACAGCATTTACAATGTTGCAATCAGCCATTGTACTTGTCATTTGAGTTAAAAGCTAATAAAATGCACAGTTGCACTTCTAGTGCTCATTTCACTTTGAAATTTAAAATCATTCCTAGTCAGATTTGACACGTTTTGCAAAAGCATAGACAGAGTAATGTCACATTGAGGCAATGTTGAAAACATCTAATGCTGTTAGCCAAAGCTAATAGCACAGAGCAGCCATAAAAGTGAAATCAATGAAAATGCCAAAAGTTTCAAAGTCTGATGTGTAGTTTGCTTGTATGTAATAAATACTGCACACACAGCATGAAACATATTATTATTATACTGACCAACATCTTGTCCTTTGGCTTTCCCGAGGACCTGTTCTCGGAGAAAATCCCGTTCATTTTCTAGCTCTCCGATCATTTTATCTTGCCACTTTATTTTCTCTTCCAGAAATTCTATCTTCATTTTCATGGAAAAAATGCCTAGAAACAAAATATCACAAATAAATATTAGTAAGCTAACAATTAATACTGGACACAACTACAAATTGCTATTTGTGACAGACAAAATGACAACATACTAGTATCAGAACCCTGGCTGCTACAGCTTGGCAAAGAAGGCTCATTTTCCTCCAGATCTTGAGGCAATGCTAGCAAGCTATTAGTTAAGGATATGTAGACTCATATAACTGAAACACTAACATGGATGTAAAATAACTTAAAAACAAACAACACCAAAGCCAATTTATCATGAAGGACATACCATTTCGATCGATGGCTATGCGGAGAGTTTTCTTTTCCAAGATCTTGATGATCTTTCAGCTCTTGATGAGATGAAATCCTGCTCGACCGATGGATTGCTGCGTCTGATTGGACAGGAAGTGAAAGCACTGCGCGGGTCTACACCACCCGCGAAATTCAAACGCACTACCATGCGCTACATATGTTGTGTCAAAGTCTGAAATAGTTCCACCGTGAAGCGTCATGGCTTCAAATTATGATTTTCTGCGGAGAATATTTTTCAGACCATCAGCGAATACGAACAAAAAATTTGTTCATTGGTTGATGCAAAAAGGATTACTGCGGAAATACATGTATTGCCCATCATGCCACCACGTCATGAAATTCAGAGACTTCTACAATGAAAAGGAAGCTGCATGGTAAGAAAAGCTTTATATTATCCCATGCTCATAATTATTGTATTAGTGTTTCTTGTCAAATTCAGTGTAAGAGCTTCACCGCTGTCTCAATTTATGTCAACTTGGCCTATTGTTTACAATGTAACTTTAATCTATTGTAATGTCAGGCCAATTGGAGCAGTGGCATCTCATTTGATATTCAGTGTATTATTCTATGTATGTAATATAATATGTAGTTTATTATATTTATTTTTAAAGGAAATGTCTGTTTTATTTAGTAGTAATTTATTTGTTCAGTTTAATGTTGAGAATGTTACCCTATTTGGTGCATTATTAGATGTCATTCAAATGTTAGAATAATTACTCAAAAATTCAAACATGTTTATTCAGATATCATACAGCAAGAGCATTTGAAGTGGCTCAATATTTTCCAAGTCTAATAGAAATTAATAAAAGTTCAAATAAATAATAAAATAATAAAAGGATATAGTTCACACATTTCTATTGTGAAAAAATTCATTTGAGATATGTTTTTATCTAAAATACTTAATAGTTTTTTTCCCAATTATAAACTGGAAAAGTAATACAATAGTATTGATAAAATAACTGAAATCGTTGATCGTTGTATTTAACTTTTTTATTATTATTAATTTTATTTTAATCTGTAAAAATAGGTTTAATGACATAAAAAGTATTAAAAGTTATTCCATTTGTCCTGAACAAAACACATTGTAAAATACATTTAAAATAATAAATATTAGAATTGTATTATAAAAAAGAATTATATTTTCAATTATATAAAAATATTTATATAATTATAAAAATAATTATTATTTAAAAACATGTGTTTTTATTAATACCATCTGTCTTTAAACTATGCATTTGCTTTGAAAGTATTACATTTTTAAAAAATGTTGGTGTTGTGAAGCTTGTATACGTATTTTAATGATTGTATCCTCTGCTAGGGTGTGTCGTGATAAATGCCACAGTAAATCATGCACCAAGAGCATCCGAAGTGGCTCAATATTTTCCAAGTCTCATCTAAGCCTCCAGACATGGATGCATTTTATTTACAGGTAATTTATCATTGTGTGTTTGTAACATAATAAAGATTGTTTTATTAGTGTTATAATAACTATTTGTTTTTATGTAAGAATTATTTGTGTTAAGAGGAAAATCTTTTGTAGTATATTATTCAAGCAGATAATATCAGAACTTATACTTGTTAGCAATGTTAATAATATAACATTGACAGTGAACTGAGTATTAAGATATGTGTTATGATCCTGATGGAATCCTGATTTTCTTCTTCTGTGTATCCTATGTGTTTGCTTTTAAACTGTAGATTTTCACAAGGACTCAGGTTGCGGCAAGTGGACATGATACAAGAAGGCATCACTGGAAGCTCTTCTACACTGACTAAACTTGCTTATCGTCTGCGTGGAGTCTGCAAATCTGCAATTAAAAGAATGAAGAGAAGAGGTGACCTCAAAATTGGAAAAAGACACGAAATTGTTCTTATTCATGAGAGCAAATTTGGCCACAAAAGAAAGGTAATATATTTTCAGTTACATTTGTTCACACTTTATAGTAAAGATGAATGATACAGTAAATTCTATTATAGATTGGCTTCTATTATAGTACAACCGAGGACGACAGAGCAACAGGGCATCATGGGTGTTTGGAATGCTTGGGGTCAAAGATGAGTTCAGAAGACCCATTCTGAAAGTTGTCAATCAGCGTTCAGCTCAACACCTCATGCCAATTCTCCAGAAGCATGTGAGACAAGGAAGCACTGTTGTGTCAGATGGGTGGAGAGCCTATAACGGTCTCAGAGGTGCTGGATATAACCATCTAACTGTGAACCATAAAGAGGTTTTTGTTGATCCTCAGACAGGTGCTCACACACAGAATATTGAGAGACTGTGGGGAGTTTGCAAGGCAACAGTGTGGAGATTTAGGGGGAACCGCACAGAAAGCAGGCTCAAAGACCACTTAAAAGTAATTGAGGGGACGTACTGGCGTGGTGACATACATAAAAATGGCCCCCTGGGAATGATTTTGCATGACATCAGAAAGAAGTATCCTGTGTGAAAAGATGTAAATGTTCAGTTTATTCTGTGACCATCATCATATTTTGTGTTAAAAACAAATGTGTCAATAAACTGTTTGGCAATTGATTGTGATTATTCAAGATGTGCCTCATCATTTTGTTCTCTTGAACCATAAAAACAATAAACACTGAGTTGTTCACTGCAATATTACATGTCTCTTTTCTTATTGGAAAACAGCAAATGTTTACTTTAGAATAGGGAACATAATCTGAAGTAATATTGCATTTATTAGTGATAAATGAGTGATAAATGTGCTTGTTACCCATTAATAAAGGGAATGTTTAAGTGATAAATAATTTGTTAGCATAGAACAACTGCTAGAAAGACAGTGTTTCTCTGCAAATTTAAATGTCTGTGTTGAAATGCCCATTCTATATTTATTTCATACTTATAAGCCACACATTCACACAGTGTACTGGGAACTTATAAAGTGTGTAATTGGCACAATACAAGCTATTAGTTTGTTTTATTTTTAGCTAATTAGTACATTGTTAGGACAGAAACAAGTATAAAGGGGCTATAAGACAAAAATAAGACAACAGCCAATAAAGGCCTTACAAATAGCTTGTAATGGCATACAAGTACATAACTAGCTACTTACAAATGCAGTTATTAGTCATTAATTAGTGCCGAATGTCTGATCCTTAAAATAAAGTGTTACCGTTTATTTTTAGGAAACGTCTGATGAGCTCGATGTTATTCCCCTCCCTCCGGTACCTATAACCTGCCACGTAACTAGTGACGTACTACGTATCTGCTGCGCACGGCCACACACGAGAGGACAACGAACAATCATGTCGACTGCACCTGCCGCTGCTGTGCCACTCATCATGGGTTTTTAAAAGTGTGTGTGTGTGTGTTCTTGTATATGGTTTATGAGGACACAAATGTGTATAAAGAATAAAAGCATTCAGTTCATTTTATCACGAAATTCAAATGATGCCGTTTTGACGCTCTAAAATGTGACGACTGATCACTGTATAGGCGCATCAATTCAAGCGGCCGCGGCGCGCGCGCGAGTGAACGCGATCGATCATCTCTTCCAGAAGAATAAACATGAATTAATATCTTAAGGTATGTTGAGAATAACACTTACTGAAACTTATTATATGTCGTGTAATCAATCAATCAGTGTTTCAATCACGCAAAGATGTCAAACAGCTTGTAAACAATGTCACGCCCATCATTTACCTCTGAGTCAGAAGTCATTCAGTGTCCACAGCTGTTAATTCACTAGAGAAATCAACTCTTTCACTAAATATATGCTATATATATATATATATATATATATATATATATATATATATATATATATATATATATATATATATATATATATATATATATATATATATATATATATATATATATATATATATATATAAATATAAATAAATTCTACTTAACCTGTTAGTGATGTCTTGATTATTTAATGCTATGTTTTGATAAATCTGTCATGAAAAGGCCAGTCACTAAGATTATATTTCAACATGGGTATTCAAATAAAACCTAATCATGGTTGATAATCCAAACTGCTTAAAAAAACATACTAAATGGTGCTTTTTGAAATTCAAAAAAGGCCAAAAGTTTTCTGTGATTGGTAGGTTTAGGGGTAGGGTTAGTGTAGGTGGATAGATTATACCATTTGTACATTAGTAAAACCATTACACCTATGGAGAGTCCCCGTAAACCACGTGTGGGTAGTGTGTGTGCACTTGAGTGCGTGTGTGTGACTGTGTGAGAGTGTTTCTGTGTTTGCTTGAGTGTGTGCTCTCTTTAAGTGGAAAAAAGTGTGTTATTGCTTATAAATTTTGCAATGTTTTTGTGATACCCTGAGTACCAGAACTTTGTGGTTTCAGATGTGCTTTGTTGCACATAAAATTGTTAGCTATTAGATAAGCATCTTACTTGTTGTCTTTTCATATTCATTGATCGACATCTGCAGGTTTAATGAGCTGATATGGTATGTTAATAGAGAAAGGTGTCAAAATAACTTATTACATGCTTTGAATTCCTTATATATAGCTTTGCAGTGTTCTACACAGCCTGGATGGGTCGCCATATGTGATGCAACACTTATTATAACCAGAGACTTATTATAATAAAGAGACTTGAGACTTGACTTGGACTCGAGCCCAGAGACTTGAGACTTGACTTGGACTATAGCTCAGAGACTTGTGAGCATCTCTGGTAAAGCTGCTTTGAAACAATGTGTATTGTGAAAAGTGCTATACAAATAAATTTGAATTGAATTGTTTTTATCTTTGTTTATTGTTATTTGCTTTCTTAAACATGGTATTTTTATTAAGTTGTGATTATCAATATTTTAATAACTTTTCTATGTAAAGCATTAGGGCTGAGCGGTATATCGAGTTTTTACAATATACATGGATACATTTTTTAGAGACAATAAGGAATGAGGCAATACCGTTTATATCGATATACAGTAGATTGATACGAACGCATCTGAAAAATAGCGGAGTACGCAGAATGAGCTGATGCAGGGAAAGTGCATAATACAATTTGTCCTCAACAACACATGCTTTATATTAAGGGCTTCAAAATAACTGGATATAGTTGACCCGTATAGTTTAAAGCAGCTTGCCCTGTCAGACGCTCTGAGAGATAATTGTGCTGACAGACAGATAAATAGCCTATTTGTTCTGTTTAATGCGTTTGAAATGTGGTGCTTTCCTCAGTGCATAACTTACATTTCACAGGTATATTCTCGAGCAGTAAATGTTAGAAAGTCATGCAAATATGTCAGGAGAGGAAGCGCCTTCTGCAAGTGAATCTCTGCTAATGAACGAGCGCCACTGCGTGCATGCGCGCCAAACAGACGGAGCACAATAGAATAGGAATGCCATAAATTTTGACTATATATTTCTAAAATATTAGTTGTTGGACAATAAATGTGCCATATGTGGAATTTTAAACCTAAAAGTATATTTTTATGAAAGTGACCATTAAAACAGGGTTCTTGCAGGTTTCAGAAAGTCAAATTTATTTTAAATCAAAGAAATAATTAAAAAAAGCAATGACATTAGTAACCCTCCACAGCCAACAACGTGCCAAATGCCCAAAACCTTAGGCCCAAAATGAAAATAGGCTAAAACAAACTTGCCCTCAAATAGAATAGATTACAAAACAGCATATTAATAGCCTAATAGAGATTGAACAGGGGATGCTCTAGGGAGATAGGATAAACTAGGGATGCACGATTTGGGGAAGATATCTAATTGCGATTATTCTGGTTAAAATGCAAATTTTTTTTTTAAAGTGTAAAGTGTATGCGTATAACATTTTATATATTAATGTTTATATATTAACGAGACTAATAATAATGATTATATTCAATAAATACAAATATTTAACAAAATTAGAAATATTACTATTACAATAATATTTTAATTATTAAAAAAATAAAAATAGAGTATTTAAGAATAAATATAACAATATAATAATAATACTAATAAAATAACATTTCTATTTTACAGAATTTTTTTTTACAAAAAAAACCCTGCTGGGTTACCTGTTAATATGCAGACAGCCTATGACTAAAAATCATTAGAAAGGTCTAAAGATTTATTGTAAAAAAAAATTAAATCAAGCGCCAGCGTTAGTTCTGGCAGGCCACGTAGTCAAGCTCCGCTATCAGCTGATTGGGAAATTCTAACTCCGCCCCTCTTTCAGCTGATCTGTTTCAGCTGATCCTATGCTCTCAATTGGCTTCTCTCAAACAGGGCGGCTTACTTAAGCATAGCTTCACTTCAATCTGCCTGCTTGGACGCTTCTGCTGCACGCTGCTTTGCAACCCACCTCCTCCCCAGCTCCTCCTTAAATTGCTAACTTAATCATGTCATTCTGTTGTCATTGATGCATGCTCTGTTCTAAATGGGGGATTTGCTCTGCCCTCCCAGTTAAATGGGAAGTCGTCCCAGAATCTGCTGCTGTTCCCTGTCTTGGCTTTTCATGGAGCTCATGAAAGGATGGGGAATTTAGAACAGAGCCATACCGCCAAATCTAAATCTTTACAAAATATGCAATTAAAAAATTGTACTAAATGTTTGTCTATTGTGTTTTTTGACTTTAGTGGACCTGACCGAAATAAAAAAATAAAGAAATTCTGTGCTTTTTATCTGTGATATAAATTTCTTAAAGTCTATGTATTTAATATGCAATATGAGCCTCTTATGCATCCACTGTGGGGGGGAAATTGTACATTAGAGAAAAACATATGGGTTGTCATATAAATTTATTTAGAGAGAAGTATTATTTTTCATATTTGTTACCCAAACTTTCATTCATACTGGAAGCCAGAGGGCGCCCTCGAGCAGAAACTCCACATTTCCCTCAGAGAAGTAATCCTTAGCCCTAATGTGAAGCTAGCGATGTAGGATAAACTGAAGATAGAAACGCTTTGACTGATGAAACGAAGAAGAACTCGACTGCATCAAGCTATGGTGTATTTGAGTTCTTCAAGCCTTCACTATTGTCATAATAATAAGGTATGCCGTGGGGATTGAGTGCAGACTTTATCACTGTTTAGAATAATATAAAACAATGCATGTCTGCCTCTTTCTGTCCAGAAAAATACAACGTTATTAATGCTGCCTTCACGTGCTATCGGAAATTTGATGATTCCGACTTCTGAAGTCGTGATTACAAGCGCATTGCATTCAAGATTCAAAATGTGAGGGCGTTCATGTGCAATGTTTACCTAGGAAACTCGTATTTACGATAATTCCGAGAGCACGTGAAGGCAGCATAAATGTAGACGTATTTTGCGGGCAGGTAATTGCACTTATCACGGGATTTGTAGTTTTATCACCGAGTACGTGTACCAACACCCCCAGAAAGAACTACAACACCCCGAACGAACGCTCTGAGGGCGGAGCAGCAAACACTCTAGAGCTCCGCTTTCGCCATTCGATACTTTTTTGCTACAGTGTAACGTTAATAACTTTCTGCAGCCAGCATTTCTGGAAATGAACGAGGATAACACTTTTTTTAAGACCTAACTAAATTAAATTTAAGACCTCGGGTGAAAATCTGGCCGTTTTTAAGACGTTTTAAGGCCTTAAATTTAAAAAATTTAATTTTAGACATTTTAAGACTTTTTAAGACCCCGCGGGAACCCTGATTAAAATGTGGTAATATATAAATATAGGCTAATATGCTTTTGTTTTTGTTTTCATTTTTAGTTTAGTGAATTTAAAAACAAAATTATTAATTGTAAACCTCCAATTTGCACATAATATAGCCTACATTACATTCACTGTATTGGTTTATAGATTTCAATATCAACATTGTTTTTAGGACATCACTGAGCAGGATGTAAAAACATATATTAAAAAAATGTTTTATACTGATTTTTTTGCATCCAAATAGGAAAACGTATAAAATACCAGGATGTATACCGTGTATCGCCATTCAAACAAAAAATACAGATATTATTTTTTGATTATATCGCCCAGTCCTATAAAGCATTTTGATTTACCATTGTGTATGAAATGTGATATATAAATAAACATGCCTTGCACATTTAACTTTACCACCATAGCCTACTAAAGTGCTGACTTTGTACTTTTGACTGAATGGTTTGCTTTATTTCTTATTGGAGAGCTTCCTATACCTTTTACTTATACTTTTATAATGGCCATTATTGATTATTAAAACTGATGTTTAACAAAAAGAGAGTTGTGTTTGTCATATTTCATTTTATTACAGTGAAGATAATCAGAGTACATATCCACATATTGCCTGAACCACATATTTATAGGTTGAATGTTATATTTCATTTTGTTTTAAAGGTCCAGTTCTTCGTGTTTTTTTGAAGCTTTGATTGTGTTTACAGTGTGCAATATAACGTGTTCATGTTTCGCGTGTAAAAAAAAACAGTATTTTTCACACAATTTACTCATCTGTATACCGCTGTTTTCACTGTCCTAAAAACGGGCTGATGAGTTCCTTGTTCTCTGAAGTCCCTCCTTCAGAAATACGTAACGAGTTCTGATTGTGCCAGCGGTTCCTGTGTTGTGATTTGACAGCAGCTTAGCGCAAGTTGTACGGAAAGGTCACGCCTCTTAACGGGAGAATGATCTCTATAGCGTCCCTGGGAAAGCCAAACAAAGGTGATTTGACTCCGGGATGAAAATAACAGCGTCTCGACGACATGGCGACAAACACACTCAAGCTACAGTTCCTTTTCTCCACGTGACCGTCCTCTTCTCCACGTGGGACAGCAACAAGACCACGCCCCCTTTTTATCGTATTCTTGTGGGCGGAGGTTAGTCTGTTCTACTGACGTAATTACTGCAGGAAGTACCAGGATGTAGTCCAAGCCAGCCGTTCGCTGTAGGCTTTGAAAGGGAACTTCTGTTAAATAAAATATCTCGCTTGGCATTGAACTTTGAGCTTTATAATTTTACAGGTATTATTTATGCTCTAACAGCAACATTACACACTAACTAAAGTTTGAACAATGGGATCACGAAGAACGGGACCTTTAAATATGCATGCAGTGAAGATAATCAAAGTACGCTTTTCCTGGACCACATTTGTGTGGCTATTTATGTTTAAGATTCTTAAAATATATATATATATATATATATATATATATATTATCGTTGCTTATGATATTAATATTGAACCACTGTACTCACATGAACTGATTTAAATTGTGTTTAGTACATTAATGGATCTTGAGAGTGTACATTTCTGTGCTCCCTATGGAGGCCTCACTGAGTCTTCAGATTTCAACAAAAATATCTTCATTTGTGTTCCTAAGATGAACGGAGGTCTTACGGGTGTGGAACGGCATGAGGGTGAGGAATAAATTACATTTCATTTTTGGGTGAACTAACCCTGGCCAGCCTTTTGCGGATATAACAGCTTCAACTCTTCTGGGAAGGCTTTCCACAAGGTATAGGAGTGTGTTTACGGGATTTTATTGTATCATTCTTCTAGAAGCACATTTGTGAGGTCAGGCACTGATGTTGGAGGAGAAGGCCTGGCTCTCAGTCTCTGCTCTAATTCATCCCAAAGGTGTTCTATCGGGTTGAGGTCAGGACTCTGTGCAGGCCAGTCAAGTTCCTCCACTTCCATGTCTTTATGGATCTTGCTTTGTGCACTGGTGCAGAGTCATGTTTTGAGAGGAAGGGGTCATTACCTCTTGGCAGGTGTAAGCCTTCTCTCCTGTGTGAATTCTCATGTGTTTCTCAAGGTTTACTTTATGAGTGAAACTCTTTCCACACTGTTGGCAGGTGTAAGGCTTCTCTCCAGTGTGAATTCTCATGTGTTCCTGAAGGGTTCCTTTTCGAGTGAAGCTCTTTCCACACTGTGGGCAGCTGTAAGGCTTCTCTCCAGTGTGAATTCTCATGTGGCCTTTAAGAAGCCCTTTTCGAGTAAAGCTCTTTCCACACTGTTGGCAGGTGTAAGGCTTCTCTCCAGTGTGAATTCTCATGTGGACTTTAAGAGACTGTTTATGAGTGAAACTCTTTCCACACTGTTGGCAGGTGTAAGGCTTCTCTCCAGTGTGAATTCTCATGTGTTCCTCAAGGTTTCCTTTACGTCTGAAACTCTTTCTACACTGCTGGCAGGTGTAAGGCTTCTCCCCAGTGTTCATTTTCCTGTGGACTTTAAGGTGCTGTTTTTCAATTAAACTCTTTCCAGACTTTTTTTGTGAGGAAATCTTTTCAGTCTGTGAGCAACTAAAAGATTTTTCTCCAGCTATGAAATCATGATGTTGCCCATACGGATCTTTCTCTTCCATTGGATTTAGTTCTTGGCTCTCCACTTTTAGTGCCATCAGATCTAAAAGAGACAAAAAAAAAGTTAACCGCAGTTCAATGGCACAAAACAACAGACAAAGACATTAAACCAGAAACATGTATGTTACATCCTATTCCCAGTAAGCTACAGAAAGAGGGGTTACATTTCTTTAGGAAAATGTACAAACTCTCTTTTCATCATGTTTGGATTCTATGTGTTCAGGACACTGCCACAGTTGTTATTGAAGTGGTTTGTAATATAGGGTTTTGCGATTTGGGGAAAATATCTAATTGCGATTTTTCTGACAGATATTATGATTCGATTTGCTATTTAAAGGGTTGGTAAACCACGATTTGACTTTTCTAACTTTAGCTAATGTGTAATGTTGCTGTTTGAGCATAAACAACATCTGCAAAGTTACAATGTTCAAAGTTTAAAGCAAAGGGAGATATTTGCTTTTAAAGAAATCAATTTCTAAGGACTACAGCAAACGGCCAGTAGGGACTACTAGACATTCCTCCAGGGTCTCTGACATCACCAGCCCCAATATTTACATAAACCCCTCCTCCGAGAATATTAAATAAGTGGGGGGCGAGGCCATTTTGTATCGCCGCGGGAAAGCGTTGTTGTGGTTAGTAGGCTGGAGTGTTGTTGCCGCAATGCCGACGAAACGCTGTTATTTTCATCAACAAAGTTGCAGGTCCACTTTGTTCAGCCTTCCTAGGGACGGGGGTGCGTTGCAGTGCGTTTAATATACAACATCATGTTATATGCGTGTGTGTATGAGACAGAGGGGAACAGGGGTCGGATGAGAAGACCGGAAAATGTGACATAATGGACAATATCCGTCTGTATTTGCAATACACGAGCCGCGGTTCAGCTGCACGAGACAAACACTGCCAGGGCTCCCGCTGCAATATTCACGGAGGAAAGCTTCCACAATCTTCGCGAGTTCAATGCAGGATTCGCACAGCGGCTTGTCCTGAAGGATGGATTCAAAAACAGAAGCTGTTTACGGGCCACAACCTGTAAGTATGATTTATTTTTCGTTGATGTGTTTTCCTGTAATAGTCTGTATTGTTAATTGTACGTTGTGGCAAGGAAGTAAACAGATGACAACGCTGTTTGGCTCTGCAAACCAGTTTGTTAAATGCTCATTCATACTTAACGTTATCCGACAAACACCTAACGTTACAAACTTTTTTTTAAATCTCAACAGCGAACTTGGCATTAGTGTAAATTATTCTTAGAGCTTTTATGTATTGATATTTGGCTATAATCGTTCTAAAAATACAAAAGTAACGGTGCCATTCAGTAGCGATCACTATAGATCCGCAGTCTTTACTCTTGAGGACTGAACAGGTTCTGCTCGATCATCTTCACTAAAATTGTCTGGGTCCGATTCGGGCTCAAATTGGTATGATTTTATTGATGCCATTGTTTCTAGTACTACCCAAAGCACAGTCTACCGGTAAAGGTAAGGGGCGGGACGTTTCCGACAAACGTGCACAGGGCGGTTAGCGAATCACAACACACTGGGCCAGCTAACCAATCTGAGCCCATTGCGTATTTTTGAGGGACTGGCTTCATACCGTTTTTACAAAGAGGGACAGAGTAGTGTAGAATAAAGGTAAAATTTATGAAAAATAATGCAATTTTTTTTAAAACGAAGCATGAACACGTTACAGTGCACCCCACAAACACAATCAAGCCTTCGAAAGAATGTGTTTTACCACCCCTTTAATTCTGTTAGGTCAAGCTTCAGCTGCACACCAGGGAACATGTCGAAAAGAGTCAGGTGAATGAAAAATGCCACTGCTTGTTTTTGTTGTTTGCTGAACGCTACCATTGTGTCTGTGAATGCGGCTCACCGTTACTGAACGTGTCACGGATTGATGACGTAAAACTCAGTCCGTACGAGTCTCTTGCTTGCGTCCGTTTTCGCGTTTGACTGTCGTACAGTCTGACATAATGACAACTGAGATCCTACAGTGTGACATGTATTACATCAGGGATCGTGTTCGTACAGTCTGACAAGCAACATTCGCAGAGGATTTAGAAAAATCGCACCGTGTGCAGTACCCTTAACTCCAATTATAAAATAGTTTTTTCTCCAATTCATTGTTGAAATATAATTTTATACACAGTGTAGGTCATTTTCACGACAGGTTTATTTAACATGCATGAAATAATCACGACATCACTAACAGGTTAAGTAGAATATAATGAATATAACGGCTAATATAGAGCATAATTTTATTCACTAGAGAAATCAACTCTTTCACTAAATATATGTTGACACTGAATGACTGCCTGAGGTAAATGTGATGCTAACGTTACATGACATTGTTTAGTTTACAAGCAGTTATATTGACGTCTTTCCCTCGTTGAAACACTGATTTAGCGATTACACCACATGACAGTAAGTTGTAATGTATCCTCAGCATCAGGGACGTCGTTAGGCCTATTTTAGGGGGGCTGAAGCTACCCCAAAATGTTCCTAAGCCCCCCTAAATGATAATAAGAACAACAATAACAATTCGATTTATCAATAACCCTATCCTCATTCATATTTAGACGCAACAAATGATTTATATCCAGTGTGGGATAATTATGTTTTATGGGACAATTATGTGTTATCTAAAAAGGTTAACTATGTTTGGTATATTACAATATGTTTGGAATCTTTTAATATGCTTGTGTAACCACTTAAAGCAGAGGCCTATGGTGACTAAAGCCAGTCACCATATGAATTAACTAGAGGCATGCTCTGAAAGCGAAAGTATTTGAAACATTGATCTGGCAGTGGGGGAGCGGCTATGCTTGGTATGTTTTTGTGTGCAGATGCCAAATAGGGGAGGTCGAGAGGAGCAAAGGCCATTGGAAGGTGTTCATCGAACCAGGAGAAAGGCGTCACCAACACAAGAATAAAAACTGCATACTTAGCCTTGTGAGACATTACGGACCGCCCGTATGTCAGTATTGATTTGCTGTTCTGTAATCCTGAGCTCAGAAGCTGATCTGATTTTGCTTTATTAAACTTTCAAGTTACTTTTATACTTTTACTGAATCTCTTGCGTCTACTTATTGACAAACCAAAGAACTGGGGAGGAAACGGCAATTTCCAACACCAGCTACAAAAAAATAGCCGAAAAGTCGGAAGTTGGACAGAAGTACAAAGAGTCATTGTGCTATCAAGATGATACAGCGTTGCAGACCGGAGCACTACTGCAAGTAACTTCATCTCGTCTCATCGTTACCAAGGTTTTAATCGTTAACGAAAGCGAACGAAAAAACGAAAACTAGGTGGGTTGTCATTAACTGAAATAAAAATAAAAACGAGGCATTACAAAAAAATGGTAACTAACCAAAACTGTAATGTGTGTTTGGCAAAACTGACTAAAATAAAATTATAGATTAAATGTCCTTAGTTTTCGTCTTCATCAATGTCTTTCATTGAGCAAATAACCTTCAGCTGCATTTCCTTCCCCTGCGTCTCTCACTCACGCGTCTCTCTCACATACACACGCGCCACCAGGGGCGTAAATTTAATCTAAAAGTTTTAGATTAAGAGAAGAGATTTTTAGAAAAGAGCAATTTTTGAAGGGGACACAAATAATACAGCCAGAATCGTACTTGTAAGGATATGTGTACCACAAAAAAAAAATAAAAAAAAATAAAACATTTCGTACTTATTTGCCGTTTTGGTGCACTGAAAAATTATCTAATAATCTAATCTCCGTTTTTCTTTTCTCTGTCATTTTATCTGACCAACAACACAAAGCGATAGTAGTTTACATACGATTAAGGTTCACCACGCAGTCATATTATAATTATTCAATTATCTTGCGTCCTCCACATAGTATGTTATACTATGATATTCAGATATTTAGATATTCAACTGCAGAAGCCTCTGATCTGCCACTTATCATCATATTGAGCAAAACCCTACACAGATCTGACTGAACTTCAATTTTTTTAATTTGGGGGCGGGTTGCTTGAATTTTGGGTTCAATAGCCTATTATTCGTAATGAAAAACACAACAACAAAACAGTACAATGACACACTCCCTTAAATAGGCGCTTTTACACTTTGAAACCAAATCTTCGATAATCTTGTCTGTCAGCTATTTTGCTCGTTCGGCTCGTGCTGTATTGAGCAGACCCGTTCAGTTTTTAATTGTTTTGTCAGTTCTCTAACTGAACTCAATGATTTTATTACTATACAGCGGAGCGGTGCGGCGGTGGGCAAGTGATGTTAACAGTGTTTTGCCTAATCTGTATTAAAGAGAAAAGAATCACTTCATCTGACGTTTAAAGTGAATAAAATAGCCTTGACTTACTGGTGTTTCACAACTGCTGTCTGCTGTGTGGTAGTTTTTCTACGTTCTATGTAACGTTAGTTGAGGTGCAAGGTGGATCAAACCACTGTGAGGCAAGGGGGGACTCAAAATGTTTCTAAACTTAAAACGCATTTTTGTGTCCCGTTTGCGTTTGTATTGTTTTACTACTTACACATTTATTTTAAATATATATTGTTATATTATTTACAATACTCAGCATGGTTTTTAGGGGGGGACAGCCCTCAGATAGGGGGGGTCCTGTCCCCCCCATCCACTCTGCGATTTACGCCCCTGCGCGCCACACACACAACACACACACACACAGCCCCTCCACTCCGTGCACACCGCCGTCTCCATGAGAACGAGTGTTCGCCGTTGAAAGCAAGTTCGCGAAAGGTTGGCATCTCGTGAACACCTTTACACAATCACACATTAAAAAGTGGTATAAAAATATTTTTAATTCAGAATATAATTTTGTCAGTGCTACTTTAGAAAGTTAACTAGTCGCAAGTTTGAGGTAAAATGCACTTGTGTTGTCAATGCTGTGATTCAAATATTAAATAATGTTATGTCATGTGTTTACACTTACACTGAATGTTTGATGAGTAGGCTATTGTATAGGGTACATTTATCAGAAGCCTTGGATGAACAGGGAAGTGTGACTCCTGCTGAAGTCACGCAACACTGCCTTCAGATCAGGTGATGCACAAGCCTACAGTACATCCAGAGCAAACCTGAAGAGGGGCATCAAAAAGGCCAAGCACTGCTACAAGCTAAAGATAGAGGGACACTTTTCCAACTCTGACCCTCGACGCATGTGGCAGGGCATTCAGGCCATCAGCGAATACAAACCCGGTCCACCCCCGCAGCCACTGATGTCAACTTCCCGCAGTCAACTTCCTGAACGAGCTAAATTACTTCTATGCTCGTTTTGAAAGAGACAACAGAGAAACTGCCACCAAGCTCAAACACTCAGCTGACCACCCACCAATCACACTCTCCTCCACAGATGTCTGCAAGGCACTGAGCCGGATCAGCGCGCACAAGGCTGCTGGACTAGACAACATCCCTGGACGTGTTCTCAGGGCATGTGCGGAGCAGCTCGCTGGGGTTTTTACAGACATTTTCAACCTGTCTCTTGCCCAAGCAGCTGTACCATCATGCTTTAAACGCACTTCCATTGTGCCAGTGCCGAAACACTCCAGCCCGAGGTGCCCTAATGACTACCGCCCTGTAGCACTCACACCCAACGTTATGAAGTGCTTTGAGCGGCTGGTCCTGGAACACCTAAAAGACTCTCTACCATCCACATTGGACTCACACCAGTTTGCCTACCGCAGCAATAGGAGCAAAGAGGATGCAGTTTCCATGGCACTGCACTCTGTGCTCACCCATCTGGACCATAAGAACACGTATGCACGCATGCTGTTTGTTGACTTCAGCTCAGCATTCAACACTGTCATACTAACCAAGTTAATAGCCAAACTTGGAGACCTGGGCATCAACACTTCAATGTGTAACTGGATTTTGGACTTCCTAACTGACAGACCCCAGAATGTTCGATCAGGATCCACCTGCTCCACATCCATCACTCTTAACACTGGTGTACCACAGGGCTGTGTGCGAAGTCCTTTTCTCTACTCCCTCTTCACCTCTGACTGCAAGCCTGTGTATGGATCTAATTCCATCGTCAAGTTTGCGGTCGACACTACGGTGATTGGTCTCATCAGCAACAACGATGAGACTGCCTACAGGGAGGAGATCCAGCACCTGGCCACATGGTGCGCTGATAATAACCTGCTCCTCAACACCACCAAAACGAAGGAGCTCATTGTGGACTTCAGGAAAGAGTCAAGAGGCACACACGACACCATCCACATCAATGGAATGGCTGTTGAGCGCGTCTCCAGTTTCAAGTTCCTGGGGATCCACATCTCGGCGGACATGTCGTGCTCCACTACCTGCCATCAAGCACATCCAGAAGAAACGCTGTCTGCATCGAGCTCGCAGCATCCTCAAGGACATTTTGCACCACCATATCTTTACTGGATTATGCTCATTTGCACTGCCGACTGTATTTATAGTACCACTGTTTGCATTTTGCACCGTACTTCTAACTGTAATATGCAACCACTTTCCACTGCACTTTTACACTTTCTTTCGGATAGCTCTGTCCATAATTTATTGCACTACCTTAATCCACTGCTATATTCCTCATATTAGCCTAACATATTATTGTATACCTCTATCTGTAAAATTCTGTTTATAGTAATAGCCATCTGTATATTTACTCACTGTATATATTCACCTGTAAATTCAGTTCTGTTTATAGTAATAACCATCTCTTTATTTATACATATTTATATATATTCAGTACATTTCCATGCCCTGCACTTACGCAACCATTGTATATCCTGCACTTGCTGCTATTGCACTTCTGGTTAGACCTAAACTGCATTTCGTTGCCTTGTACTTGTATAATGACAATAAAGTTGAATCTAATCTAATCTAATCTAATCAGGAGCAAAATCTGGCCTAAGGAAATTCCCCCTTTGATGTGTCTAAAAGCTAACATTACAACTTTTCTTTAACAGAGTAGAAATGGAAGAGAATATGTCTGTCACGTTTTACTTGTTAAAGGGATAGTTCACCAAAAAATGAAACTTCTGTCATTATTTACTCACCTTCAAGTTGTTCCAAACCTGTATGAGTTTCTTTGTTCTGCTGAACACAAAAGAAGATATTTTTAATAATGTTTGTAACCAAGCAGAGAGAGCAACCATTGACTAAAAATACTATGGTAGTCAATGGTTGCTCTCTCTGCTTGGTTACAAACATTATTCAAAATATCTTCTTTTGTGTTCAGCAGAACAAAGAAACTCATACAGGATTGGAACAACTTGAGGGGGAGTAAATGATGACAGAAGTTTCTATCCCTTTAACATCTTAGTTTCTTGACTGGTTATTGACATAAGTGTAGCTCTAGATGTGAGTGCAAAGATTTTGCAAAAGCAAGTTACAAATACCCTGGGGGCGAGTGTGGGAACTCGGATTGAAGTGTGTTCGGTTCTTGAAACAAGACGACTGAACTGTTAAAGATTGCACTCGGTTACACGCGCGCACCGAACTATCCGTCATTGTGTTAAACCCGCCAATAGCGCGCCAGGTGAATAAGCCGGTTTCTGATTGGTCCCCGCAAATTTGTAACAGAAGCAGTATAGAAATATGTACAGGTTTCCACCCTGAGGTACAGGCCGAAATCAAATCGCCTGCAGTTTGGGCTGGGTTTACCTGGTCTAGGCCATTTCAGGAGCGACTCGCGGAACAGGAAAGCGGATTCAGTCAATTAAAAGCGTTCGTCATTCCTGAAACTTTGCGGTATATGTGGACGTTGGTCCTCTTAAGAAACATGACAAAACTTTTCTTCAAATTGTGAATGTAGTATAGACTACAGAAAGCAAGCAGTGCAGCTGTTATAGTGATCGACAGAAAATCCCTCTATAAACCAATGAATCTAACAGCACAAAAAATTATTTACATTGAGTATAAGCTTTGCTTGTTATAATGAGAGGATCTGTGAGCGTGTAGACTTGAAAATATCAAATGAGTGAGTTCAGCTTTGAGAATGAAACCAACCTGAGTGTTCTTCAGTTTCTTCATGTTTGACACTCAATGTTTCTTCAATCTTCATGTCTTCTCTCTCCTCTTTCTCTGTTTGTTCCTCAGTTTCTTCATGTTTCAAACTGAATACATTTTCAATCCTCAGGTCTTCACTCTCCTCTTTAATAAACATCATCTTTATTAATGATCTCAGCCGCTTCTCCAGGACTTTTTCTGTGTGTTTGTCCTGTTTAAGACGAAAAATAAATCCACATTAAATCTCTGAGTGTCTCAATCAGCTCTAGTTCAGTATCAACAGTCTCAGTAACACTCAAAACTAGCACTACAAACTAATAAAAGAAAACAAATTACACAAACACTATATATTTATTTAATTTCTCTCATCTCTACTCTCCAGAGACTGAACTCATGTTTATATGATGAACTGAGTCTCTATCAGCTCTAGTTCAGTCTCAGTAACACTCAACACTAGCACTACACACTAATAATGAACACTAGAGAGTGTGATAAAGCTCAGTTTCTCTCATCATCTCTACTCTCCAGAGACTGAACTCATGTTTATATGATGAACTGAGTCTCTATCAGCTCTAGTTCAGTCTCAGTAACACTCAACACTAGCACTACACACTAATAATGAACACTAGAGAGTGTGATAAAGCTCAGTTTCTCCATCATCTCTACTCTCCAGAGACTGAACTCATGTTTATATGATGAACTGAGTCTCTATCAGCTCTAGTTCAGTCTCAGTGACACTCAACACTAGCACTACACACTAATAATGAACACTAGAGAGTGTGATAAAGCTCAGTTTCTCCATCATCTCTACTCTCCAGAGACTGAACTCATGTTTATATGATGAACTGAGTCTCTATCAGCTCTAGTTCAGTCTCAGTCACACTCAACACTAGCACTACACACTAATAATGAACACTAGAGAGTGTGATAAAGCTCAGTTTCTCTCATCATCTCTACTCTCCAGAGACTGAACTCATGTTTATATGATGAACTGATTTACAATTGAGAATGAGGAGATACGTCATGGTCGTGGGCGGAGTCTGAGCCCTACACCATTCTGGGATCCCACGCTATCGGTTGCCAGGGGTAACATTGTAAGAGCGATACAGAGATCAGAGCAGGAAAGACGGCTCGAGGAATTATCATCGCGGCGTTTAAGCGGAGAAATTACGAGAAAACTTAGAAGAAATGGAGAAGAAGAGGTCTCTTACAGGGAGAAACGTACTACCAGCGCCAAGCTGAGGTATTTAGAGAAGCTGGCTGATATCAAAAACGTTGACCCATACGAGCTGCCACGGCAGAACTCCGAACCACCTTGCACTGAAATGTTTCTATAAATATATTTCCTGTGCATTCTGAATAATAAATATATCTCCCCACTATCCTGCAGCAGTCCAGTGCCGTCATCATTAGCAGTGTTTTTCTCTTACTGATAATATTTTATACCTATTGAGTTTATATTTTTAAATTAATTTGACTAAACATTTAAATGATCGTTTGTGTGCGCCGGTGCTTTTATTCCAGCCTTCTTAAGTAGAATGAATGCTCGGTACGTGCCTTAAATGGATGTAACGTTAACAATGTTAAATATTGAATTAATCTTAAACAGTGATGCGCACACAGTAGAGGAAAATTGCAGTCAACTAGAACTACCTTGAATATTATTTAAGCGTTTTGGGCATAAACATGTTTATAACATACAGTAAAATGACTGACAATGAAAAATGACAGAATAGTGATCAACATGTTTAATACAAATAAATAAAGGTTCGTATTGATCAAGTGTCTCACACTTCAGCATCGCGCTCACTAGTTAAGACCATGACTGACACCCTGTGGTGAAATAATGGCGTACGTTTACCAGCCGCTGCTTTCTCAGATCGGCTTGGGTGAATTAAAACTTCATGTTCAGTTGAGTTTGGAAAACTCTGTACATAGTAATCATCAGAATATCTCTTCTCCAGTCTCTGTCCGAATCCATTACCTGGCGGGCAGACCCCCAAAATGGCGGAAGGGGGGCGGGGCGCTGTGTCGTGACGACATCTCCTCATTCTCAATATAGAAATGAGACGCACCTTCTGTTACTTTGCTCACACAACGTTAATAAATGTTAGATAAAGCAATGCAATGCTACATTTCATAATAAATAATTCGATCTGCGTTGATTGTAAAACTTTGCAGATGGTTTCTATAGTTTTAAACACTTAAAACACAAACCTTTCTTCAGCCGAATCACAACAGATGCAGGAGCGCGGCCTTATGACGTCACATCACCACACCAAAATAAAAGTCCCGTTCACACACTCACTACACTCTACAGTCTCCATTCACAGAAGTGCACAAATAGAAATAATACAAGAGATGACAGTAATTCAGAGTTGAATGTATTGGTTAAATACATGTTGTTCAATGATGTGTTGAAAATATTAGGAAACTAATAAAGACTGAGAGACTTTGTCTAAAAGTTAAAACTGTATTGTTTAGGGGAATACATTATTTATATAATATATTAATATATTCATTATAAAGTTCATTTGAGTCTAAAAATACCTGAAAATAAGTGTACTAATTATGACTGATGATTTTTAGATGTAGACTAAGATTCTACATCTAAATATGTAGATATATAGATCTACATCTAGATATTCTCAATGATAAATATATTATTAAATAATAAATATGTAATATAAAATCTCAATAATTTTTGAGTGACAGAGAAGAGAAGACATTGTTGAATAAAGTCATTATTTTTGTTCATTTGTTTGCACACAAAAAGTATTCTCGTCACTTCATAACATTAAGGTTGAACCACTGCAGTCACATGGACTGTTTTACTAATGTCTTTACTTCCTTTCTAGGAAATGACAGTGTTAATTGATTTGATTTCTATAGAGAGGTCAGTGAGCTCTCGGATTTTATCAAAAACATCTGTTTTTAACATCTGTCTGACAACTACATGATCTTGGTTGTGTAACCTGTAGCCTCCTCATTGTGATTAACTGTTTTTTTTTTGTGGCCGTGAAAAATGAACATTATTAAAATGAATAAAGCCACAATGTGTCACATTTGTTACATAACATTTTTATATTATTTTATAAAAAATATTGGTAACACTTTACAATAAGGTTGTATTAGTTAACATTAGTTAATGCATTAGTTAACATGAACTAACCATGAACAACACCTCTGTTCAGCATTAATTCATCTTTGTTAACGTTAGTTAATAAAAATCCAGCCCTTCATGGTTTGTTCATGTTAGTTCACAGTGCATTAACTAATGTTAACAAGATTTTAATAATGCATTAGTAAATGTTGAAATTAACATGAACAAAGATAAATAAAGGCTTTTTAAGTGCAGTTCATTATTAGTTCATGTAAACTAATGTAGTTAACTAATGAACCTTATTGTAAAGTGTTACCAAAATATTATTTGCTCTGCTGTTGAAGGGGGACTTGTTGTGCCCTGAGTCTGCACCCTCCAAAATGCCAGGATGAGTGCTCCTCAAATGGTGCATCAAGGCTAGCTGCCTATAACAATACACACAGCTCACTTTGGTGTTTCCAAATGGAAATGCTCCCACACCACAGATGTACGGCATCTGATATATTTTTCTACTGTACTTTCAAGCACCTGATCTGTATTTTGTAATACAAAAATGTTCTGTTATTGCCATGCTGTTTGTAAATTATTACTTGTTCAGCAATAAAAAAATGTACGGCATCTCTTATGTGGAGCCTCCAATTTTTATCTATTCTATGAATATATCTATATATCACCTATGACTCTATATAATTCTATATCTCACTTATGCTGTGCTATCTGTCACTATCTAACATATGAATGTGTCACTATATCTATCCTATCTGTCACTGTCTATACCTATCAGTCAATAGATCTCATTTAAATATAGCCTAACTAACTAGCCTGGTTAAAACCAGACCATTCTCAGTAGTAACTGAGCTATGGTCTGGCAAAGCTTCATAGACAAATCATTTCCAAAGGGGCGTCGCTCAAATACCTCTCGACGCAATTGGATAGACCTAAAACCAATCAGAGCGATGAGGGAGATGACATATGCAGAGCGACGGAGAAACATCAGCTGTGTCCCAATTCAGGGGCTGCATCCTTTGAAGGCCGTGTACTTTGAAGTGCGCGGTCGACGCTGCCTTCAAAGGACTCACCGAGACTTGTTTTTTTTTTATTTTTTTTATTGAAAGTAAACAAATTTACACACAAAATTGGCATTAAACAAGCAGTAACAATGAACACATTTCCAAGAAGCAGACATAGATGCAAATGACATGTAACAGCAATGAATTCTCAAATCAAACAATCAAGAAGATCAGAATACAAAAAAAAAAAGATTAAAGAAAATAAATAAATAAAAGCTGACATTTATAGAAATAAGTAGGTTCTTGCAAGGGGTAGTTACATAGAGCTATATTGTACATAGCTCATTTAAGAAATCAGCAACTCTGATTGCCTTTTCATTTGAAAGTGTATGAAGTGAAGTAGCAAACACTTTAAGTTTGTTAATAAAATGAGGGAAAGAGGGTGGGATTTTCAAAAATCTACATTTATGAATGAAGTGTTTACCAAGTTCAAACAGGTTATTAATCAAAAAATATTGTGAACAATCTTTTTTAAGTACACCAAATTTAATTTGCTTGTATTCTAGGGGATTTATACATGTAATACTACATGACAGTTTACTATATAATTGAGACCAAAACAATTTCGAATAGTTGCAAGAAAAAAAAATATGCTCAGTGGTTTCAATATCAGTTTCACAAAATTGACAGGAGTTTTCGTCAATGTCAAATTTAGATTTTATAAATTCTTTAGATGGGTATATATCATTTATTATTTTAAAATGAAGTTCTTTCACCTTAGGGAGACAAGGAAAAGCAAGATAACTCATTCTTAATTCCTTCACTTCTTCCGGGTTAAAATCTTTGAAAATGTAGTAACGTTTAATTCTATTCGGATGAAGCTTATCAATGAAGATATTTCTAATATATTTATTGTTACATCTATAATCTTTAATAGACAGTTCACCCAGACAAGGAGAGGGAAGAGAGAATGATACAGAGTAGTATGAAAGAATCCCTTTCACCAATAATACCAAGTTTTTTGGTATGGCATTTACAACTGTGAAAAACTCTTTAGGATGACATACAAATCCATGTTTCAAACAAAAATCATTGTAATTAAGAATATTACCATAGTTGTCCATCATATCTAATAGGGAAAGAATGTTATATTGAACCCAATTTTCATAAAATAAAGATTTATTATGGTGTAAAATAAAGCGATTGTTCCAAATACAAGTTTTGTTGGGACTGAAATTGTGAGAGAATGCTAATTTCCAATATAAAAGAACTTGTTTATGGAATGCAGATAATTTAAGAGGTAATTTGGACAACTCAAAGTCACACCTAATCAAAAACTCCAAGCCACCTACTTTCCCAAATATTGAAGAGGAGATAGTAAACCATATGCTATTTGTATTGCAAATAAACAATCTTAACCATTGAGTTTTTAAAACACTATTCATTAATTCTATGTCAATAACATTTAATCCCCCTTCTTCATAGCTGTGAATTAAATCATTTTTATTAATATAATGATGCTTATTTTTCCAGATAAAGTTAAAAATTGCAGTGTTGCATTCTTTTAGTAGGTGGGGTGGGATAGGTAAAGAGGAGGCTGGGTAAACAAATCTAGAGAGAAATTCCATTTTGGTTAACAAAACTCTTCCAAAAATTTAGATATCTCTTTGAATCCAGCTATTGAGAATAATTTTTGCTTTTGAAAATGTTTTAACAAAATTCTCTTGTACACTTTGATTACTGTCTCTAGTAATAGTTATCCCCAAGTATTTCACAGATGTTTTTATTGGTATGTTACATAAAGAGTCTAATTCACTTCCATGAATTGCAAATAATTCACATTTATTTACATTTAAGTGCAAACCTGAAGCTTTGGAGAATAAGTTAATTAATTGAGTGGCTTTACTAATTTGATATTGGTCTTTTAGAAAGATCTCCGTATCATCAGCTAATTGACTAATACCAACTTGACTTCCGAACACATTCAATTTATCAAAGTTGCTGTTTCTATCTATCAAGATAGCAAGCATTTCTACTGCTAAGATGAATAGAAAAGGGGAAATGGGACATCCTTGTCTTATTCCTCGCGAGATATTAAATCTTTGGGATGTACCAAATGACAGCGAAATAGAACTATTGATATCTTTATATAACATTCTTATAAAATAAACAAATTTATTACCAAAACCAAATTTTTCAAGAGAGCTAAATATAAAATTCCTAAAATCTAGAAAAAGGATATAGCCATCATCCTCAATCTATTCACAATAATCCAAGATATCTAAAATTAATCTGATGTTATTATGTATTGATCTGCCTTTTATAAAGCCAGACTGTGATTCACTAATTATTAGATGTAAAAATTGTTTTAATCTGTTTGAAAATATATGAGCTAAGATTTTATAATCACAATTAAGTAAAGTGATGGGGCGAAGGTTATCTATATGTTGTGCATCTTTACCTGGTTTGGGGATGAGAACAATTAATCCTTGTTTCATAGTTGAAGACAGTGAATTATTTTGGATACACTCTAGAAAGGCTTTAAACATTAGTTCTCTTAAATCTTCCCTAAAGAATTTATAGAATTCAGAGGTGAGGCCATCTGGGCCTGGGGATTTCCCTGAAGATAATTTATCAATTGCTTTATCTACTTCCTCTATTATAATGTCAGCTTCACATAAATCTCTAAATTCCTGGTCTAATTGTGGTATGCTAGTGTGTATATTATCAAAAAAAATGTTGCAGTCTGATACAGAGAAGGATGAGCTATATAATGAACTATAAAATTGAAAAATCTCTGAAGAAATCATTTTTGGGCAGGTACTTATAACTCCATTCACATAAACAGAATTTAAGGCATTTTTTTCTTGCCGCCTTTTTTCAAGTCTACAAAAATAATTATTACTTTTTTTCCCCTTTCTCTATCCATCTAGCTCTAGATCTTACATATGCTCCTTTAGCTTTTTGAGTATACAAATCATCAATTTTGGATTGCAAGGATAAAATTTGTAATTTATTTTCATTGTCCATTTCACTTTTATTACATAAATAATTTAATTCTCTTGTTAATTCTAATTCCAATTGTGTTCTGGCCTTACTCAATGTTTTACTGAATTGTATAGAAAATTCTCGAACCTTGTGTTTTAAATATTCCCATCTGCTTGTAAATGAAATAAGATCCTTATGCGATGCTATATCATCAATTATGGATTTAATTTGCGAGCAAAAGTTTTTATGTTTTAATAAATCAGCATTAAATTTCCAGTAACTCTTGTTATGTGTTTCTCTTTTGGCTGAGTAGAAGGATAAAAAAAATGCAACAGTGATCTGTTAAAGGTGCTGCAGATATGGAGACATGGTTAACCAATAATCAATTCTCGATTTGGAAGTCATATTGGGTTTGAACCAGGAAAATCGTTTAAGATTTGGATTCCCAGCCCTCCAAGCATCCACTACATTATTATTCAAACAAAAATTGAGAAAGTTAAGATTGGGGTGAGAAGTACTAAACTTAGGTGGAAAGCGGTCTAATGCTTCATCTATAACCATGTTGAAATCTCCTCCTATGATAATATTATCAGTTGGATATAGGGGTGGGCGATATCTCGATATTTAAAATATATCGAGATATTTTTTAAACACGATATGGATTTTGACATATCGTATATATCGATATATTGTTTATATTTAATTCTGATTCCGCCACTTTGCTTGTTTGCCTTCTCTGTGCTGTGCTCGCCCCCGCCCGCTCGCCCTCCGCCTCCTTGCTTTTGTTCCCCCTCCCCTAGCGTGTTGTCATGGCGGCGTCCGCAACCAGCTCCGAGGCTACAGAACTCGTTCCATTGGAGATACTTCGGTTTTAAGGCGTCGGACGAACAGCAGACAGATGTCTACTGCCATGAATGCCGACAGTTGGTTCTCAGACACTTGATCCAAGATACAGTTTACCTAGGCAGCATTACTTTGCGAGACAAGAACACCCGCGACTGTACACTACGGAGAGAGAGATGCTTGCTTGCTGGAGAAGGTTACTTACTATGCCCTTGATTTGAGTTGTTTTATTTTTGAATGAAAATTCATTATTTGCATGCGTTTTAAAGCCTTGCGCGTAGGGCACCGCATGCGCTTTCCCGAGCACGCGCACTAAAAGCCTGTCAAACAAGTGATTACTGGACTAAATCTTACTGCGCTAATACTGTCAAATACACACAAGGTTAAAATAAACAGTCGGTTATGTCTAAAGTGAAAGTAAAATCGGCGTGTGTTTGTATATTAGATGCGTGAAAGTCTTAAATTGACAGCAGGGCAGCCTATAGTGAACACGCTGCCGCTTGTCCTTAAAGAGACAGTTCATTCTAAAATGATGTAATTATTTACTCACTCCAATGTTGTTCCAAACCTGTATTAATTTCTTCTGTTGAACACAGACAGCTGATGGTAGCGATTGACATTCATATTATTATTTCCTACAATGGGGACCAGCAACTGTTTGGTTTCCAATATTCTTCAAAATATATGTTGTCCAACAGAAGAAAGAACTTTATTCAGGTTTAAAACAACTTGAGCGCGAGTAATCAATGACAGAATTTTCATTTTTGAGTGAACTATTCCTTTAGTGGTTAATAAAATAACAAAAGACAAAGACAAAATCATTCACGGCTCTTGACTGAAAAACTAATACAGTAGCTTTAATAAGAATCAATGTATATTTTATAGGGAAGTCTATGTAGTGTTTTATTTTTACATTTATTAATTCAATCTCATACTTACATGCTGCTGTACAGTTCTGAGCTGCCAGTGTAAATCTTTATAAATATATATTTGTTTTATATTATACAGTACACTAGGAATGTGTACAAGTTTTTTAAAAAGTAAAGTTTTAAGTTTAAGTAAGGTTTTTCAAGTCTTTTAAGTAAAATAAAGAAAGAGTATTGCAATTAAAAAAAAAAAAATTTTCCTCCTTAAGCTCTTGCTGTTCAGCTAAGAGTAGAATAGCAAAAATCTAATGCGACTAGCCATCAGAACCGAACCGAAAACCGTGGTAAAAAAAAACGAGGTATGTATTGAACTGTGGACTTACTGTATTGTTGCATCCCTACTTTGTTCCTACATGAACTGCCTACCTCTTTGCACTTCAATAAAAAAAAAGACTTTGTGGTATTTGGCATATTTGTTTTTGCAGTAGTTTTTGGGGGGTTATTTTTCCTGTAAAGATCGAGATATATATCGTATATCGAGATATAGCAAAATATATCGAGATATATTTTTTGCTCCATATCGCCCAGCCCTAGTTGGATACACAAGTTTCAATTTAAATAAAGAGTCAGAAATTTCAGACAATAATTTGTTGTTTAGGGGAGCACTATTGTAACCATATACATTGAATAAAATAAACAAAACATCATTAATGTTCAGAACAACTGAAGCCCAGTGGCCATTTGAATCTGTCTTTACCTTTACAATTTTGCCTGGCAGGTTGTTGAACAGTATTGCAACTCCTGCGGAATGTGTTGAGGCATGGCTGAAGATGATTCTGTCCCCCCATTGACTCGTCCAGAACTTCACGTCATCGGGGTTAGAATGCGTTTCTTGCAAAAATATGCAATGTGAGTTTTTGTTTTTACAAAAAAGTAAGAGAGCTTTTCTTTTGACAGAATTACGAAGACCCCTTGCGTTTAAAGAAATACAGGAAAAAGACGATTTCACTGAGAACATTTAACTGATAAGAAAGAAAAAGAAAAGAAAAAAGAAAAAATGTAAGTAGATATGTGAAATAAGAAAATCAGTCAGAAGAGTA
This sequence comes from Gobio gobio, assembly GCF_949357685.1. Lineage (NCBI taxonomy): Eukaryota > Metazoa > Chordata > Actinopteri > Cypriniformes > Gobionidae > Gobio > Gobio gobio. The sequence goes on along the minus strand of NC_137097.1, from coordinate 16,176,655 downwards.
ATAACCGTGCTCTATAGAACTCAAAGCAACGTGTCTCAAACAGAGCACTGTAACGAAATCTCGCTCAACAGCAAAAACATCCCACTGTCTTTGCAACGCAAGAGGAGAACGAATGTGTGCGACGTCGTTGAAATCAGCCGTCCTTAACGATTCGGGTACCCTCTACAGGCAGTGCAGAATTATTAGGCAAGTTGTATTTTTGAGGATTAATTTTACAACATTAATAATTAAACAACAACCATGTTCTCAATGAACACAACAAACTCATTAATATCAAAGCTGAATATTTTTGGAAGTAGTTTTTAGTTTTAGCTATTTTAGGGGGATATCTGTGTGTGCAGGTGACTATTACTGTGCATAATTATTAGGCAACTTAACAAAAAACAAATTTATACCCATTTCAATTATTTATTTTTACCAGTGAAACCAATATAACATCTCAACATTCACAAATATACATTTCTGACATTCAAAAACCAAACAAAAACAAATCAGTGACCAATATAGCCACCTTTCTTTGCAAGGACACTCAAAAGCCTGCCATCCATGGATTCTGTCAGTGTTTTGATCTGTTCACCATCAACATTGCGTGCAGCAGCAACCACAGCCTCCCAGACACTGTTCAGAGAGGTGTACTGTTTTCCCTCCTTGTAAATCGCACATTTGATGATGGACCACAGGCTCTCAATGGGGTTCAGATCAGGTGAACAAGGAGGCCATATCATTAGATTTTCTTCTTTTATACCCTTTCTTGCCAGCCACGCTGTGGAGTACTTGGACGCGTGTGATGGATCATTGTCCTGCATGAAAATCATGTTTTTCTTGAAGGATGCAGACTTCTTCCTGTACCACTGCTTGAAGAAGGTGTCTTCCAGAAACTGGCAGTAGGACTGGGAGTTGAGCTCCATCCTCAACCCGAAAAGGCCCCACAAGCAAATCTTTGATGATACCAGCCCAAACCAGTACTCCACCTCCACCTTGCTGGCGTCTGAGTCGGACTGGAGCTCTCTGCCCTTTACCAATCCAGCCACGGGCCCATCCATCTGGCCCATCAAGACTCACTCTCATTTCATCAGTCCATAAAACCTTAGAAAAATCAGTCTTGAGATATTTCTTGGCCCAGTCTTTACGTTTCAGCTTGTGTGTCTTGTTCAGTGGTGGTCGACTTTCTGCCTTTCTTACCTTGGCCATGTCTCTGAGTATTGCACACCTTGTGCTTTTGGGCACTCCAGTGATGTTGCAGCTCTGAAATATGGCCAAACTGGTGGCAAGTGGCATCTTAGCAGCTGCACGCTTGACTTTTCTCAGTTCACGGGCAGTTATTTTGCGCCTTGGTTTTTCCACACGCTTCTTGCGACCCTGTTGACTATTTTGAATGAAACGCTTGATTGTTCGATGATCACGCTTCAGAAGCTTGGCTATTTTAAGACTGCTGCATCCCTCTGCAATATATCTCACTATTTTTGACTTTTCTGAGCCTGTCAAGTCCTTCTTTTGACCCATTTTGCCAAAGGAAAGGAAGTTGCCTAATAATTATGCACACCTGATATAGGGTGTTGATGTCATTAGACCACACCCCTTCTCATTACAGAGATGCACATCACCTAATATGCTTCATTGGTAGTAGGCTTTCCAGCCTATACAGCTTGGAGTAAGACAACATGCATAACGAGGATGATGTGGTCAAAATACTCATTTGCCTAATAATTCTGCACTCCCTGTTTATGTCAGGGTTCTGCCCTGGCAGCCTTGTCTGTGTTCTTGTTTAATGTTTCTATGTTTGTGTTGTGTCTAAGCACATGGCTCTGTCCTTGTATTTAGTTTATCATTTGTTTCTGGTGTTCTAGTTTCGCCAGTTTTTATTTGCTTGGTTTTCTTTTGTTGTCTTGAGTGTTGTTTTGTGTTAGTTCCTGCCTCCTCCCTGGGATTCCCTGCCTGCTTATTATGTAACACAGAAAGGTAGCCTCTAGCACTACCAAAAGCAAACCCGATCGAGTGCGCGTTTGAAAATAAATACTCATATGATATAAGTGATAATTAATATGTAGCACTGGAGCCGCTTCTGTGACGCTGTGCAAACGCTTCCAGTGTGAATACTCTCGTGCGTCTGCCGCTGCAGTGATGGTGTAGTTACGCTGACGTGAAGCTCATGCACTGCTCACGCTTGCAGTGTGAAACGGCCGTAGGGATCCCTGGAACACACAAGCCTTTCCACCAATGGCAAGGTGGCAATCCTTGGAAAGGAACATTCACTCTCCATTCATTCTTTATCTAACACACGCACGCACACACTCACACTGCATGAAAACACTGAAATCCGGCACTATCCGGGCATGGTATACTCCTGTGTAATTTGATGTTTACCGGATGTATGTGGGAAAAAGCGGATCAGAGTAACACGGAACAGTATATTTCCAGAAAAACCCGGAAACCTCACGTATGCGGACGTATACAGGAATCCGTGAAATTTCACGGACATATACAGCTGAAACACTGCTGGGTGTGCTAGGACTGAAGACTGTTAGGTGTGAAGAAGACCTTTCATATGTTAATGACTGACACTTGTGCTGGCTGTTCTCAGAGGGAGGGGGGCAGGGGAGGACTTCAGGATTGAGAATTATCTCTGGTCTACTGTAGGCTACAGCAAACAAGCTTTTTACACAGAAAAAAAGAATTCTTAAGGCCCTGAAACACTAAACTGAACTAGCAATGACTAAAGCCGACTGTGGGGTTGGTTCACGTCTGGGTCTGGGCCAAACCATCAGAATGGTGTGTCAGGGCCTTAAAACCACTGCATGAAAAGAGTCTCTTAATCAAATATTTTTTATAAAAACAGTACAAAATAAAAACCCTGTCTGAACATATACGTTCACAAAAAAATCTGAATATGTAATGAAATAAACAAAGAAATGTAATGGAATTAACAAAGGATAATTAACCAAACATTTTAGACTATCCCCAAACAATTTTTGCAAAGTTTTACAAATTGTAGGCAATAATAACATTAAATAAAAAGGAGATGAAATGTGGAAAATGAAAAAGTTTGTTTTAAAAACACCAAAAACTGATATGCTCAAAATAAAAATATGGAATAAAAAAGAGCAGGGATTCACTTGCTCAAGAAACACAGAAACACAAGCAGATCTTTCAGCTCTGCAACTGTTAACAAAAAGTGTCACTCCAAGATTCTTAACTTAAACACGCTGCAAAAGAGGGGCGTTTTAAGGTTTGAAATCCACCACTCACAATAGATGTAGGTGCAACCAATAAGGTTACCAATAAAAATAAGGCAACCAATAAAAATAATCCTAATTTTACAGAAAAAAACTTCCGTTTTTTACAGTATTTTCTTGTAATTTTGAATTATGTTTAAAACGATGTAAAATTACAAACAATATCTAAATAAACAACTTGACTGTTATTTTAAGGATTATATCATTAATGACAAATTGCAGTAATTCTCATTTTTTTATACAGGAACATCACTGTATTATTTTTCTGTTTTCATAAATAACAAATTCATGCAAAATTACAAACAATATCTGTAAATTAACAACTGTAATACAATATTTAGCTCATTATATTAAAGGTTTATGTTTGTGTCCATACTAACAATTTAACATTATTCTTTGTCATTTTAAAGTAAATCTTATTAGTTTTATATTTACACTGTAAAAATAAAAACCTAAAAAAAACAGCAGCTACAGCTGCAAAACAAAAACCGTAAAATAAGTCAAATATCTTAAGTCAAATAAAGTTTAAAAACTTCACAGAAATTTACATTAAACGTTTTAGAGAAAACACTATTAGTTTACAGATTTTTCCTTATTTAAATTAAGATATTTTACTTTAATTTTCTGTTTTACAGTGAAGGTGTATTTTTACATTCAAACTGGTTTTACATTCAATTCTGGATACAAATATAACAAAATATATAGCAAACTAAATATCAAACAATAATTGTTTTTAAAGAGTACAAATCTGCACTGCTCTCCAGGTTGAAACTTCCAGGCATCTGCCCACACCACAAAACACCATTTGACCAATTAATTAAATATAACAGCAAATAAAAATAAATATACACATTTTCTAACTGTTGTTTAAAACAAGTTTTTTTCTATATTTGCAAGGCTATTTGCTGTCTTTCCGTGTTCTTTTGAGCGTGATTGGTCAATCTGAACGTCATCCAGAAATCTGGCCAATGACAGTGCGCGCCTTCAGTTTGAATTATACACCCGTTGTCTTTGGAGTTGCTCGTGGCTCGCGGGGACGCGACGCGATCGCGGGTTCTAATCTTCAACAGGACGGCTTCTTCTGTCCATTAATTGCATTGCATGGATCATTTAAACCTGTTAAAATCTTATTTTGGACGAATTTTGATTGTGGGATGTCGACTGAGAGAACAGACTAAGTTTCCAATGGCGGACAGCAGACGGCAGAAGGTAACGTAAATCCCTTTATATTTTTTCTACTGCTTATCAAGATATAACGTTAGTGCATTAAAGTAATATGCTAATCGTGATTAACTTACATATTCTGTTTCTGTGTTTTGTTGTAATATTGTTAAAATAGGGCTGGGTGTTATGGCGATCTGATGATACTGGCTATTGTTAGCGATTTTGCTGTAAACGTTAACATTACCTTTTTATATCGCGGAATGGGAATATAGCGTATATAACGCAGCACTGACTTTACTAAAACTTTTTGACATTTTGACAAGGAAACATGCATGAATGTAGAATAATGAACGGGACATGCATGTGTTAAAATAAGCCTCTCTCAGACAGCAGGCGATCCCGAAATCAATTATCTTTCTGTAAAATGCGCACAATTATCTCAGAAACCCTGTCATGTGAGGTATTCACTTGATTTAAACAGTCAGTTATGTCTAAAGTAAAGTCAAACAGTTTAAGTTAACTTGGGGAAACCCGGATGCGTGTCATTCTGTGCATCAGTTCTTAAAGGGGCTGCAGCTTTGTCATAATTTTAATAAAACAAAAGAATAGAGAAGACCTTCTACTTCTTTAAGAATCATGTGATATTAATTAATTGAATATCATACAGTGAAGACTTTTAAAGCAGTATTATTCTGTAGCATTTTAATAAAATATCCATCAAAATAAATATATTGTGATATCGTTATTGTAAAATAAAATTTCTCATGTATGTATAATTATATGGTCATAATGCCCATCCCTACTGTCAGCTAGTTTTAAGATCAAGCTTGTCATAAAATGTAACAGTTTTGGAATGAGTAATCTGAGAACACTGTCATGTACACTTGTTCAACAGAGAGGACAGGAATCCACCATCCTTGGACTCTGAAGAATTATAGGCAAACCAGGATTTTGGATCTACTGTGAAGTTTTTGTATGGGCCTGGTGAGTATGTTTTGCAAGTCCATGTCCGTAAGTTGATAATTAATATTAATGTTTTATCAAACAAATTAATATTCATTTGTGTGTGTGCATGTTTCTTCCCCCCTCATGATCCAGAAGTTTTGGATCCATGATCCTGAAGAACTTTTACAGATGTTGACCCTGAATGTGTAAAAGGTAATCTTAAAAATGTTGTCATTATTTTAATGTTCTCTGTTTTTTTCTGTAATGTAGACACATGCATTTTCTGTGAAGTTGCTTTGAAACAATATCAGGGTTTTTCCTACATTGAACTAGGGCTGCAACGACACGTCGACGTCGTCGATGTCGATGACGTCGACTACGAAAATACGTCGACGTGCCTGAAATGCGTCGACGCGTCGGCGGCACATTATTTACGTTCTAGAATGGAACAGAAGATCTAGAATAATGGCAGCTTCTGCTCCCGGGCATAGTGAAAATTATCATTTATCATATAAAGCCAGACCGCGACATTCAAAAGTGTGGGAGTACTTTAAACAGAAGCCGAATAAAACTGTGCTTTGTTCGCTCTGTAACGCCGGTTTCACACTGGGCGCGGTGGCAGAGCAGGAGCTGTGCGCGTGGAGAGCGGGAGCTTTCACACTGCCAGTCAGTGTTGCCAAGTCGCTTTTTTCCGCGGAATTGGGCTACTTCTACACTGTTGCCGCGGGCTGTGTCTCATGTCCGCGGGTTGAAGCAAAAAAACACACATATTTAACCCCCCGAACGCGATGTTTACCAGAGAACCTCCCTGAAACGCGATTGGGCTTGTTTTGGGCTAGTTTTGAGTAACGAATGGGTGGGTTTTGTTGTGTAAACCTGGCAACCCTTCCAGTGTTCTCTCCATGGTTCTCTCGCGCAGCTGAACCGTGGCGCGTGTATTGCAACAGACGGTCACATTTTCCGGGGTTCTTCTCCGACCCCAGTACGTCTCGTGCTTTTATTTATTATGGGCTGCATATATCTCCTGTTAATGCGACCTGGTTCCGCTCTGTCCCAAACACATATGCATAATAACTTGTTGTATATAGGTAGTTTACATGATTAAAGTAACATTAAAGTTAAGATATGCCTCTAGCTTTAATAATTTAAATGTGTCTTTGAAGTTTGGGCAAAAACTTCTGGCAGCTTTAGTCGTTGTTTATGCACAAGTATATCTTCAAAATAGACGACTAGTTATACATTAACACTATGCTGAAAGCTCCTGTATGTGAACCTTTTGCAGATAAATACAAGTGCATTTTCGTTTACTAAGTAAATCATACTCAACTACTATAGTAAACAACTTTTCCTAATTAGGCCTACTCTGTATACATTTTATGATGAATAGTATCATTATATATTATGTTTAAAAAGCTTCTTTTGTTCATATATATTCATTATAAAATGGCATACTATGTACACTACCCTTCCTGAAATACAATTAATATTGTCATCATTCATTGATTTCATGTTAAAATAATATACAAATTCACTACCCTCTTTGAAATACAATAATCAGTAAAAAAGAATAATAAGACTAATCTGGAAAAATAATCGTTAGATTAGACGACTAATCGAAAAAATAATCGTTAGATTAGTCGACAGAAAAAATAATCGTTAGTTGCAGCTCTACATTGAACATTTTTTGCCGGCCGCCAAAACAAATTTGTCCCGCCAAAGCCTTATTTGATGAGTTATTGTGATTTATGAGTGATGTAGAACAGATGAGTGCTGCACTTGCGTTAACTGAGTGACAGAGAGAACGACCAGTGAGCTCCTACCCCGCTCGCACGCTCTCTGTCTTCAAAATAAGCATTCTTAGCTTTCTACTGTTTCACATTTTACGTTAATCAAAATCAAAAGGTCGGAAGACGGAATCCATGTTGCACGTGGCGCTATCAGACGATGTCTTCCTTTAATTACCGCTGGGTGTGAAATGCGCTCAAAAAACGTTGACTGATTCTCTGACCAGCTGACATAAAGCATACTTTAAATAAACAGGAAACAAATCCTATCCGGTTTTGAAGTGTTTTCTGTGTCTTGACAAATCTTTCGCGATTTTCTAAAGACGGGATTCACACACAACGCGTCTGCTAATGTCCAATTCGCCACCTCATGACTCCTTTGAACCGAATCATTTTAACGACTGGTTAGAACAACTGATCTGTCCAACACTGAACTCACAAATCAGTTTAATAATTTACTCAGAACAACACCTGAAATGAGAACACAAGTGTGCTTACCCACTTTAGCAAGAGTGGATAGTAAGAATTATTTTTAATTATCAACAGTCTTTCAGCTTATTTATGTGGACAATGTGTAGTAAAATAAATAGCCTAAAATCATTTAGTTTAGACTGGAGTGAGGTGAACCCAGAACAAATTTGTTGTTAGCTAGCTGATTGTAAATGGCAGAAAATTGGGCTATTTGTTCATTTTTTTAATACTATTTTTTTAATATTGATATGATTACCAAAACAATTATCAGTAAATAGTGTAAAAATGAGGGGAAAAAAACAAACATCAAGGTATCAAAATAAGATAAGCAAAAGTTACAAACTTTCTTTGAATTTATTTCAAATTTATTGTCAGTATTGCGCTTGCAGATCAAGTGGGTAGGGTATTTTTTTTTTACCGTGCGTATGTGTGTGTATGGATGACCATGTCTGTCAGCCACCACCGAAGACCATTTTTGACCCAGGAAAAACCCTGAATATGTATTGTGAAAAGCGCTATACAAATACATTTTAATTGAATTGTTTTACTTACTTTTATTGGCATTAACTATATATTATTAATGTATTATTTGGCAGGTCGCAAGATGTATTTTATTTTGTGAGACTTTGCTGAGGAAGTATTCTTTGGCTCAGTCTGAAAAGGCCCAGAAAAGAAACACTATGAAGAACATCACACAGAACCGTCAGAGAAAGAAACGGGTAAGTTAAGAAACCGGTTAAGCTTTTTCCCTCCAGAATGTTACTATACTCCTCTCTGAGTTTTAGTGGTTAATTTACTGTCATGTTTTGCAGTTGCTGGAGACCAGGTCCAGGGTTGCACAAACCAACACAGAACCTGTGGAAGACCGCAACTATAGACCTGATGAAGATGAAGATGCTGCTGTTGTTGATGGAAGGCCAGTGTGGATGGTTAGGCTAGCTACTACAAACCAGACTAGACTGACCCACACTACATGTCACATCACCAGCCCATCATGCCAGTTTGAAAAAATGTTCAAAACTCAAACAACATTGTGTTAGAGTTGGTCACAATTCTTTTATAATTATAAATTTAATATTCAATTGTTCCATTTTAGATTGTCTTTATTCCTATGTTTATATACTTATACTTTTATTGGTTCCCATATATAGAACATTTACATATATTTTATATACACTTTTTAATTTATAGATTTCTTTGTCTCGTTTTATATTGTATACTTTGTATGTTTGTAACTTTTTAGATGTCCATGTTGCTTTTGATCTCCACGTTTTGTATTGTTGTTCCTTTTACGTCGCCTTCCTTTAGAAACATTTTGTTCACTTATCTTTTCCCCCATTCATTTTAATGCATGTTTATAATGCTCTTTGTTCTTTTTATTTGGTTATATTGTTTACTTGGAATATTTATGTGTATTTTATATGCACTTTTTTTGTCTTATAAATGTATTGTTCTCATTTTATATTGTTTAATTTGTATATTTATTCTTTTCCTTTTTATGTTCACTGTGTATTTTATTCCTTTACATCTCTGTCTTTTAAATGCATTTTATTCATTTTTTTTCCCTTTTTGTTTCTTTACCAATTCATTTTAATGTATATTTATGTTCTTTGGACTGTTTATATTTTTACATTTGTTCCTTTACATTTTCATCCCTTTTAAATACATTTAGTTCACTTGTTTTTGTTTCACCATTGTTTTAATGTTTGTTTATAATGTTGTTAAGAATGTTTTTTTTTTTTATTATACCTTTTTAATAAATATTTCAGACTTTCTCAAATTGTTTTGTGTGTATTTTTCTTTTGGGAGGGAGAGGGGATTATTTTTTATATATTATATATTAATGAGCAAAATCTGCATAGCTGGCCTATAACCAATCAAGTCCCTATGCTACAAAACCTAGCCCACCCTTAGCCTTAGAAGTAACCAATAAAGTCACTTGACTGGGTTTTCAATCCGTCCTGTCCTCCAATAGCAGTCTGGGTTTTGGGAGTGGTTTAAAAAAAACAACCAATCCAGTTTGAGATGAAGGACCAATAGGGGGTGGAAGGCAAAGCTGTTTAGAGGTGTGAAAATGTCTCCTGGGAAAAACTTGATGGGATTATTTGCCATGGCAACAAATGGCTGTAGCATGGGAGTATACGGGCACAACATACATCCGATTTGGTACCATTTCGGATGAATACGGACATATACGGATCCATGGAATTTGACCTATCCGGCCAGTATACTCCTGGATTCTTCCGAATTTCAGCAGTGTATACAGGAGTATCCTGGTCCGGATACACCTTTTTTCATGCAGTGTCACATGCACACAAGGAGAAAAAAACACTTTAGTATTGCACATTATTTATTTTTTTGCATTTATATTGGCATTGTTATTCCTTAAAATCAAACTAAATAAAATGCACTGAAACACTTACCAGTAGTATTGACATACTTTACCCCTGTGCTTCTACCTGTGCTTCTTCCGTCTTTAGCATTGTCCTCAATGCCATACACATTTTGTACCGTCCTCTGGGCATGAAATTGATTAATGAATATTGGTATCACTGAAAACACAAGTACTAATAAACCAAAATACAAAGTAAACTCACAACTAAACCTTACAGAAAGAAATGCACATACATGCTGGTGGCCAGCTTGTCATCATCTTCCCAGACATTCTGACTTCAATTGGCCGGCTGCTGAAAAACATCAAAATCAAAATTAGATTAAGATTTACATTTTCCTCCAAATGTGGTTATGGTGTGCAGTAGTACAGTGACTGAAGCAAGATTGTTAAACGCTTAGCTTTAGGTGGTATAATGCACACTCGTATCCGGTCGCAGACACCACTGCTTTCGTCTCCAAAATCCCTGGAGCTGCCACGCTGCTCCTTACTGCATCTGCTGCTGCCTTCACCGTCTAGTGTCCTCCCTGGAGCTGCCACACCTTCCTGCTGCTGAGGCTACTATCCTGCTTTCTAGCTAAAACCTTAACCATAACCGTACACGATACAATCTAACCGCAACACAACCATACGCTAACCGCCAACCCATAGCATAGGCTGACGTAGCCTCACTGTTATGGTTCTGTATGGCTCCTCTCAACACAACCATACGCGCCGCCAACCCATCAGGACTAAGGCTGTTGTAGCCCCAACTGTTGTCGTTAATGCAGATTCAGTGGCCCAATGGATTGGTCCCGTATGGCATACTACCTAAACGCAATACCCATCTACCACAAAAACTCATCTACGCAAAAAACACAGTACACCGGATTATGATAACTATGTAACACACCCACCTGAAGGCACAAATCCGGATGCGAGACGTAGATGTGATCCAGTAGTGTGTGCTTTTTAGTTGTTGCGGTGGTGATCAGTTGCGTGTATCCTTTCGACTGAAATAAATCCAGAACAGCTTTTTTCCCCGTGACAAGGAGGTCCTCGTTAAAGTCGCCACAGACAATGACGGGATGTTTGTCCGCTATGTCCAAATAATCCAACAGACTCTTCACGTTCTTCAAGAAGTCTTCCAATCCGTAGTGCGGTGGCCTGTACACGGCAGCGATTGTCAATTGGATGGGACTATCCACTTTGATGACGACAAACTTTGATATCGTCAGTCAAAGAATATCTGACAAAAGCAGTTTGTGATGGCTTCTGATGTCCTCAATGTGCGACGACAGTCCTTCGGTGTTGTGGTGGATGATTGTGAAGTGTTGATCCATGTGGGTTTCCCTCATCTTCTGCAGAAGCGGCATGATTCCTACAAACAACGCTCTCGTCATATTCCGCAACGAGGCTGTGATTGCAGAATCTTCTTTTCGCTGAAGTCTGTGATGTGTAGTCCACGGAGCGAGGTCGTCCTGCTGAGGGCGACATAGGCCATTCCCGGCTCAAAAATCTTGTTCAGTGACTACGGCATCCTGCATGGTCATGCCCTGAACTTTGTGAGCCGTGCAGGCGTAGGCCAACTTGATGGGGAACTGTCGACGAACTGCTCCTTTCCTCAGACTTTCTTCTGATCTCTCGATGTAGACCAAGTCGTCTTCTTCACCTTGCACCCTTCTGCGGTGATTCTTGCCTGCGTTGGCATTGTCCAGCTGAAGTCCAAGCATCTGAACGGAGTCGATTCCATCTTTTGTCTTGCGGACAATATTGTAAATCTTCCCAAAACATTCGTTGACGATTCCATCTTCAACGTCCAGGTTCCTGGTCACCATTATGCACACTCCCAGCGCAATTTTGATGGTGTCGAGCAAGTCGTCCTTTTTTCTGACAACAGGCTTGTTCTGTTTCTTCATCCCTCCCGTCCTTGGGTCTTTCCGGTAGTCTTCGGCATCGACGGTTACGATGTCAGTGTGAAGAGCGTGGATCGTTTGGGTGTTGTGTCAGTGGACTTCCTTGTTGGTGACAAATATGTGTAGTGCATTACTTGGGCAGTCTTCGGGGTTCTTCACGGCCTGAAGTAACAGCGCTCTATCGTCATCTCGAAGATCGTCAGACTTCTGCTTAACTCGTAGCCGGTTCAGAAGTTGGGCAAAAGCAAGGTCCTCTTTCTGAAGCACAATCTCTAAGAGGGTAATCATTTGGAAATGGTCTTTCCAGAAGTCCAGAACATCCTTTTCATACACACACAGGGGTTTGGCTTTACCCAGAGGTGGCAGTTGGTAAAAGTCCCCCACTGCGAGTACAGAGATTCCACCGAAAGGTTTCTTGCTGCCTTTGATTTGCTGAAATCTCCAATTTATGTAGGCAAAAAGATGCTTCGAAATCATGGAGACTTCATCAATGATCAGAATCTCGATGTCGTGTAGCCTAGCTCGTAGCTCATCTAGAGCATTTCCAAGTCCTTGATACGGCGGCTTCAGGTTCCTTGGAAGTTTTAAAATGGAATGCAGCGTTTTACCGGAAATATTGAACGCAAGAGCACCGTAAGCACAGAGAGATCCCCTTCCTCTCAGAGTCGAGGCAGTTGACGTAGAATTTTCGTTGCTTCCGTGTATATGCACTTGATGACGTGTGATTTGCCACAACCAGCACCACCCGTTACGAAGTAGTAAAAAGGTTCTGGATTATGCCCCCACACACGCTTCTGACACCACTGGCAGAATATGGCTGCCTGCATCTTGTTGAGACTTCGAAACAACTTCCTAGCAAATTCAACACTCATCTGGGGTTCCTCTACTCGTGGTACAACTCCATCTCCGTGTTCAAGAATTTGATATTCTGGTACATCGTCTTGTACAACATTCTCGTCATCAGGATCGATGTCTTCTCGTTTCGCAATGCACTCCAAGCGATCGACTTAGATTTCAAAAGCGGTCCTTGCTGTTGCAGCTGATCGATTGCCTTCTCCACTTTGTCGCTGTGCTTCTCAAACTTGTCTTGGTGTGCTTGCACTATGGCACTAACAGGTATCAGGAGACCCGGGTGCGTAGAAAGCTCCACGATTGCACTACTGTAAAACTGGTTAAAAAAAAGGTTTTAGCTGTTCGTTGGAACGATGGGGCAAATAAAGTAGCCTACTGTAAAATTTTTCCGCTTGTTTTTCTTTTGAAAAGCGCGCATGCCTAATAACTGCAGCCTTACCGACGGTTCTTTTCTGGAAAAAACCCATACCGTTGAGCAGCCGGTGAACGTTCTTGCCTTTGGTTTGCTGACCATACACGATGTGACATTCTGAAGCAAAATCTGCCAGACACATCATTTCAAACTCTCGGGTTTGAGGCCTTGCTCTGTACTTATTGATGATCCCTGACATCCAGACATCCTCTGAATCGGGATCTTTATTTAGTAGGGCGCTAAGGGGGAGACTCATCTTAAGCGCGTCATCGTCCGTCGGTATAAACACAACGCTTCGTGAACACTTCTTCAATGGTAAGCTGCATGTTCGTGCTACAGACTCCTGAGCGCTTACTTGCCTATGCTTGGAGTACGCCTGCATTATGTGCTTCATCTCGTCCTCCTCGTTAACGTTACTTTCGGCACACCCATGATTACGTTTTTTTAGCAAGTCGCCCATTTCGTGCTCCGGCTTGGAAATGTACGACAGCATGTACGTACATGATACAGCTAAAAGCATCAAGAACATACTGAATGTCCATGTTGGCGTTCCACGCCCTCAAAAAATCGGGATTGTATTCGTTCACCCAAGACTCCTTTGGATCGCGCTTAAGCAAAATCACATTGGAAGAGGACAATGCTTCGACGAAGTTAGTGTAATCATCGACGGCCATTTACACTTTGTCAGTGGCTCTGACAAACTGTTAAAAGAGGCTTGGGGATCATTTAACAAATCCCACACCGCCTTGAGTTTTGTTCGCACGTCGCTCATGGCTTTTTGCGCAGCCTCCCGTCTCGCCGTCTTCTTTCTCTTGTCTCTTTGTTTTTGCTCCTCTTCAGGGTTCTGTGGTCGGGGATGAGCGATACCGGTTTTAGACATGCAGCTTCCCGATGAAGAAGCCTCCGTGTCATCCTCTTCTTCAGGACGCTGCGGTCGCGGACAAGTTATCGTGGTGTAGTCACCGGTAGCTTAGGGAACCCAAATCGACACAATAAATTACCTTTTTTACACGACTTGGAGTGGTTCCTACTATGAAGCTAAACTTCGGTGACAATTAGATGAAGCTCAGGATCAGCGTCGGAATCGGGCAACAGGCAGGTTATACTACTTTATCAGGATCGTTTTAAAACTCTGGTGCATACTTTATCCAAACGAGAAGATGAATGTGTGGGATACCTCTAGCTTGAAACTCGACCCTGTAAAAGTAATCCTCGACTTTACCAATGGGTTGTGCAAGCGACAAGAGCAGATGTGTCATTATCGTGTCCACACGTTTTTCAAACATGCGCATCAGAGTGACGGGGTTGCTTCTGAGAATTTAACATTTCGTCGTCCAGTCAAGCTCAGAAAAGTCAATCTGCTCACCTTGCTGGGCCTTGATCGCCGTTATCACTTCAGGCCATCGCATTTCGGCTGCGCTGAAAGTGTAAGAAAACGTAGGGGTCCCTAACTGTCTAATCATAGCCTGCAGATCTCTCAAAGTTTTTCCCAGTAAGCTGGAGAACCTCTCAGCGGTTGCATGAACCGTGTGGCGTCTCTGTTGTGAACCAATCTCTCGATCTCGCGGTTATCTTGAAGCAGCTTGTTGGAAATCCTTCTGCCGTCTCTCGTAACCGGTTTACCTTTTCGCAACTGGATGGACATGCTGTTTCTAGCCAGTTGCGTTTCGGTCACAAACTGTGCGAAAAAAAGGTACGTCTGATCTTTGGCGAAACGAGTATCCACACAGAACAATCTTGCGTTGAAATACATACTGGGAGATATCGATACTTGTCTCGCCTCATCGATTGTGTTCTGTCCAGTTGGGAATTGAACAGGGAACGCCATGGCTTCCAGCTTTGGGCTTTTGAAAAACCCAACAGGCTTTTGTCCTTGTGCAGGAGCGATGCTAAATATTTCCTCACCGTACGACAGGATCTCTTGTGCAATGTCAGGCGGCTGCATACACGTGTCTAACGTGAAACCCGGTCGGAGTTCGTCCTTTTCCTCGACGCTAACCTGTTGCTCATCCTGCTGAGCAACATCGACTTCTTGTTGCTCCTCTCCGTCATCGTTTTCCTCATCTAGGTCGAATATCGCAGTTTCTGGCCAGCTTTTAAAGATTTATTGGGGTGTTTGTGTGCGGATGTCTCTTGTGATAGAAGGGAGCCGGGAACGGCAGCGACTGTACAGGTGGGAGAGACTGAACCAGGACCACTGAGCACTGACCCGCGGGAACCGAGCGCTATTGAGAGGCTGATCCTCTCGGAGCGCGATGACTTTCCTCTGGAACAGTCTCAGGATGAGTCGTTAAAACACGCTTTCGAGCAGGTCCGTTCCATCGACGGCCAGACCCTCCAACCTGAACAGCCGCTCTCGTTTCCGTATTTTGCTATTATAAAAGACCGGTTGTATAGAGTGACGCAAGACACTCAGTCAAAGGAAAATACAACCCAGTTGTTAGTGCCAAAGAGCCGCCGGGAAATGCTTTTCCAGGCGGCTCATTGTAATCCCATGGCTGGACACTTGGGACAGGGATCGGGCGGTGGGGGTATGTGCCGGGGGGGGGCGTGGTTTAGCTCGGTCTGTGACGGAAGAGAGAGTCGGGAAACAGGTGCGCCGTAAGTGGGTCAAGTGCAAAGCATAAACACCTGTGTCTTGTTTCAGTAATGGGCGTGGAGAGACCGGATATAAGCCATCCGGATGAAGGATTTGGGAGACAGACTGACTGGAGGCTCGGGAGACACGCAGGACAAGAGACCACGCAGGAATACTGAGAAAGAATACTGAGTTTATTGTGAAACGCCAGTGGGCGTGATTTATGTTGTATAGTAAACGAGAGAAAATAAAGCACCCCGAGTCTCCAAACCGCCGACCCTGTCTTCTTCCTTCCATCCAACGAACGAACATTGTTACAGTCAAACTAACTATTATAGACTTCATATGTTATTCCAGGGTCAAAGGAATTTTTAGGATTGTGATATTCGTCTCATACTGCCAAATGTGGCCACAATCACACAGTATTATCCTGGCTTAGGTTATCAAATGATGAATTTTTTCATAGGTTCAGTAGCCGTGCCGGGTTCTATATAGCTAGCTATGGTTTTATTAGTTAGTAAAGCTTAAACATATAAAACATTCTTATCCTTTTGCAAGGGCATCGTCTGATGTTCTCAATCACATGCCCATGTTATGTTTGTCATGCTGTCTGGTTATTTTCTTTTAGGGGCTCTCTTAGCAGGTTGACGGTTAGATGGTGTTCTATCAAGACGTGAGCGGGAGTTGCGCAAGGGTTTAGAATCCCCCTAATTGCAGATGGGAAGAAATATGTTCTCCAACTCACATGTGCATGGGACATTTTTTCAGGTCAGTGTTGCTACGAACATAGTTCAATGCGTGGAGTTGGCATCCTCTACCAAGGTCTCCTCTATTAAGTATGCAGGATGCCATGATGGTCAACATGGTTTTCTTCAGCAATCCCAGCTCAGTCTTTCGGTAGGCGTTTTGTCTCTCCATCCGCAGCTACAGTGTTCCCTCTTAGAGCGAACATCGTCCAAGACTTTCAGACGGCTCTGCCATAAGCCAACCCGGACCCAGCACCCTGTCCTCCCCAAGCAGCATTAATATTATATTAAACTATCTGCTAATATCGGCTAGAAAATATATTCCTAAAAGTGTCGCTTCCTCAACTTTCAAAACTTACACGTCCGCATGGTCAGTTTTTTCTATGTTCTGTTTCGCCTCAAATGTCAGTATTTCCCATTTTGATTTCGACCATTTGTTCCTTTCTCATCTTATTAAAAAAAAAAAAAAAAAAAACTCTTACATCCGCCGACTCCTCGCTGGCATCAAATCCTATGCAAAAATCCATAGTCCTAATTTTCCAAATCTTTTCTCCGAAACTTCCATTTGTTTACTCCTTAAAGGCTTCGCTAAATCCTCTAGTAAACAAATAGATAAACGTCTGCTCATTACTCTCCCGTAGCGGCATAGGTTCATCAGTTCCGTCCGCAACGGTCTCTTTCCTTTTACATCAATATTCTGCTAGAAGCAGTGTTTCTAGTTGCTTTCTACGGTTCATGCGTCCAGGTGAATTCTCCTCAGATACTAATACATTCGATCCTACCTTTGGTATTTCCTTTTCTGATATTCGTTCTCACCGAATCGCTCCACTCTAATTCTTAAACATTCAAAAAAAAAAAAAACACTCAAGGCTACGGCGTCACCTCATCTTTCTTAAAATCAATAATGATTTTTGTCCATTCATCTATGGTCAAATTCCTTAAAAGCCACCCTAAAACTTCTAATTATGCCCCTCTCTTTATCTTACCTAACGGTGCACCTCTTTCAAAAGGCTGGTTCAGAACCCAGTTAAACTGTCGTTAAAAGCTGCAGTCTATCCCCCTCTCTCTACACCGGCCACTCATTCAGAATCACTGCATGAAAAGTGGGATTTTCGACCCCGTAAACGCCTGTATACTCCCGGAAATCTCCCTAATTTTCGGCAGTTTTCGACAATTTAGAGGCAGACGAACGTTCGTCTGTGCCACAAATTGTCGTAAACGAACCATGACGTAGGTGGAGAGCCCCCGCTGAGAGAGCCCGCGGAGGTGCGACGCCTCTAATTAGCATATGAATAGCAGCGAAACCATAGAGTCAACGGCCAGACTTGAATTTACTCACTCACTATTGGCTGAAGCCACTACATTTAAAAAAGAAAAATCCCTTGTGATTGGTTGGCAGATCACTGCAAACCAATCATTATTGGTCCCCCTGGCTCATTATAAATGTAAACCCCAATAATAATAATAATAAATATATAATTTATGTTGTAATAATTAGTTTTATATTAATGTTATTGTGCTATGAAGTATTCATACCATCAAGGAATATATGGGAAATTATACGGGCCGTGCCGTTTATTCAAACAAGGGGCTTCATTTATAAGCATACAGCTGTTCATTCAAAGAAAGGGCTTCATTTATAAAACACAGCGGTTTACTCAAAGAAAGAGTTTTATTGTTAAACACACAACTATGTACAGTGCAGCAGTAATGTCTCGTAATGTAATGTAAAGTTCGGCGAGCTCCAGGCTGCGAGAGGGCGGTGGCCGCACAATCCATCCAGACACCCCGTCAACAAAGCCGTCTTCCTCGTCAAACATGAGTTCAATGGTCGCGGACTTCCAAATGTCCACCTCATCCAGCACACTCTCGCTTCCAGCAACTGTAATACAATCCATAAAGACAATAAGCAACCTGAAAAATACTCACATTGACAAAAAACGGATCTAATATAATAAATCTTACCCTTTTTCTTCTTGATCGACTCCGAGCTAAACTTCGCAGTTTCCGCCTGCGATGTAAGTTCAGGTTGTTTGTATCTGAAGCTCCGGCGTGTCGATTCATAATACGTCTTACAGGCAGCTGGAAAACAATTACATGAGACTGGTATTAATAAAAACAGTCACGGTAAAATTAAACAAGGAATGAGAAACACATTAGAAGTTACTTACACACAATTTCGTCATGTTCAGCGGTTAAATCTGGACTCGCGGAAATCGCTCCACGCAGATAAGAGCTCACGGCTTCGTTATGAGGCGAGGATAGTCTGTGTAAACAAAATGTGCAGTTTTAAGCTCGGATCTATTAACGCATCCATTTCCTTATACAGCTGAATAAAAGCATATTCTTAATATCGTAACGTTACATTACCCATGCTGTGGTTCATAGCGCCTGCAGTTTGCCTCAGAGTTGTGAAGACGAAGACAGCCTCCTGAAAATGAGTCCAAAAAGTTTGTCGCGTCCATGCAGAGATTGAGTTGAAGACGGTGTCCTGTCATTGTTGATCGCGAAAAAGGAAAGCAGCAAAAAACATAGGAAATGTAAAAAAACAAAAAAGGTTAAAGCTCGTCTTCTACGCGTCATGGCCATGACCTCGACCTCGCACGTCATTGGACTAGGGCTCTAATATGGAACGCGCCCGGGGCCAAATCTCTTTATACGAAACGCGTGACTTAAGACCGTTTCAACACGCCCTGTTTTCCGCGTCAACGCAGCAATTTTTTACGTGTTTCTTTTGTATGTGTAGACACGCACATTCTGGTCGTGTAACAGGCATACACACACAGTCGACGCACAGTTTTAACATGTTAAGAAGACACATTTGAACGTGTTTCTTAACGCGCACATTCTGTACATGTCGAAGTGTAATTTTTTTTAAAAAGCAGACTTACCTTTAGATGTAGCCTAGGCTACATACATATTAATATAAGATATTAATTAATTGCTTAACTGACTACTGTGCTAGAGTAAATTAGCCTAATGTTGCAATGTATATTAAGTAAATGCTTAATATTATACAATTATTATAATTTATCTATATGGGTTATTGTTTGTTTTTTAAAGTTAGGCTATATATAATTTCTAAAAGTATAGGCTAATTTACACAGCACATATTTATAACTGAAAACACACACACACACAACTTTATTCACTTTCACATAATAATGTTTTTGTAATTTGGTGTTTAGTTTGTTGTATAGTTTGTTATACTGTTCTGTCTCTGTTTTGTTTCCAGGAACATCTGATGAGTGCTATAATAAAATGACTTCATTATATTTAAAATATGTTTTGATATTCATTTTATTTATATTATTAATATTTTATTTACCCATAAACGTGTCTTTAGGAAGCCATAAGTTATAGAGACAAGAATAACTTTTGCCATTTAAATGCCACATTAATTTACTGAGGACCGATACAGCCAATGATCATGTGTGAAAACACTTATACATAAATTGATCACTTAGAAATCAAAACTCAGGTTTGAGAAAGAAAGAATATGCATACAACAAAATATATTGTTTCATAGCAGCTTCAGTAACAAGTTCAAAACAAATTCTGCTGTAAACCGGCTCTAACAAGCCAATATAATGTCAATATTCAGCTCAAGTGACTTCAGTGTTGATTCAGTTCAGTTGATTTCAGTTCAACTGTAAATTCTTCAGTTGTGCATATTTGTGTGTAGTTAGATATATGCAAAAACAACATTTTTGGAAGAGTTAAAATAGTTTTGCACAAAGTGTTGCTTTTGCAAGAGATGTCTGATGTTTTGTGTGTTTTGTGTGTAGAGTTACAAGAAATGGAGCCATATTTTCAGAAATTGTGTGTAAGCAATTAGATAAAACTGTAAATGAATCCAGTTTATTTTAGTTCAGGACTCATAGTCCAGGTGTTAGTAATCTGTGCTTAATCTTTGTTCCAGGCAACAATTTTTTAACTCACGATTAACTAGATTAAGGCCTACTCTTGGCATAATTTAAACCCTGTCCAGGAAACCACCTCTTGAAAATCTGCATTGATAATTCATAAAATGTGGTGTGAGCTCAATTTAAATGACAATTACAGAAAAACACAATCTGACTTAACTATAAACACACAAACTTGTACTTTTCACATTTATGATTAATAGCCATTTAAAAAATCATTCACAGTGCAGGGTGGAAAAATTAATTTTGGTATGTAAACTGTATGCTTTACTTGATTTATTTGTGTGCTTTGGTTCATTGTCTTGCTGTCTTCACTGCTGTCCTGTATTATTATTATTTTTTTACATAACATTGGTTATTGCTAATGACATACAGAGTAATTAATCTACACTGTGAGCCCGGACAAGTTGAATCTACTTAAAAAATTGGAGCAAACTGGTTGCCCTAAAAATTTAGTAATGTGAACTAAAACGAGTACATTTAACTTAAATTTAAGTTAACATTTTAACTTAAACTTTAAACTTGTTTTAGTCAAAAAAATTCAGAACCTAGATAAAACTCCCCCTGCTGCTACTCTGATTTGCATTTGTGTAGCTCACAGCATGTTCATTTACATGATAAAGCCTCTCCTAGAATTAAGGGGAGGGGGGGTCATGGGGGGACAACTGCCAAGCAAGGCCCACGTCAATTTCCGACAATTTACGGCAGTTTTCGGTGTTGCCTGCAAATTGCCGTGTGCAGTCGTAAACCTGAAGTTCCACGGCAATCTACAGTGCCACATACTGACGAAAATCCCACTTTTCATGCAGTGAATCGGGGCAGCTACAACAGCAGCTGAACGAGTAATCCCCATGTCGGCCATCAAGATTTTGGGTAGATGGTCTTCCTCGGCCTTCGAATCATACATAAGACCCGATTCCTAAACCATTCTTCAAGCCCAGCAAGCTCTACAGTAACCATAAGGTAAATTCCTATGCAACTACTGGTGGTGGTGTCATAATCTTATTTCCCTCATCCCGTTATTATTCTAGCCAGCACTCCTCAACGACTTCTAGTCATCTAATATGTGTGGCCAAACGGCTCTGTTCAATGTGGCCTCGTCTCTATGTGGCTGTAGCAGCCGTTGTGCCTTTGTTACATGTTCGTTATTTAAATAATCTTAAGTTTATAATAAAAAAAATTAAAAATAAATAAAAAAAACACACGAATGTCTTATTTAATGCGATATTTTTGTTCTATGTGGTCTCCTGTGACCGTGTAGCCTAATGTGGCCTTGTCTCGTGGTCTCGTGGCCATTAAGCATGGCATGTTCTGTGTGGCCTAGCGGCTCTGTCTCGTTGGCCTCGTTCAGTGTGGCTTAGCAGCCTTGTGGCCCGGCGGGCCTCGTCTCTGTGGTACAATGTTGCCTTGTTCCATGTTCGGCCTTCAAGGCTGCGGCCTTTGTGGCCTCGTTTTGTGTGGCCTAGTGGCCATCGTCTGTACGTCTCGTCTAAGTGTGGGATTATGGTTTAGGAAACATTCTACGTTCTGTGTGGTCTACTGTGACCGTGTAGCCTAATGTGGCCTTGTCTCGTGGTGTTGTGGCCTTCATGGCATGGTTAAATGTGGCCTAGTGGCCTTGTATTCAAGTATGTCTGTCTATGTGTGGCATTAGTGGCCTTGTGGCCACGTGGGCCTTGTGTTCATGTGGGGCTTGGCGCCTTGTGGCATATGTTTGCCTTGTCCTTTAAAAAGATGCCTGATCGGCCAGTGGCCCCCCTGGGGCATATGTTTAATGTGGCTTAGATGCCGTAGTCTTGTGTGGTTTGTATATGTGTGGCACTAGTGGCTTGGTCTTGTCCTTAAAAGATGCCAATAGTGGCCAGTCGCCCCCTGGGGCATAGGTTCTTTGTTTAAATAAAAAAAAAAAAAATTTAGCCAAGTGACTTCGTTCACGTGCAGTCCAGTCTTACCTTGTCTTTTTGTGGCATTAGCGGCCGTTGTGGCTTAGAAGCCTCATCTCTGTGGTCTATATAGGCCGGGTGGCTGATCAAGGCCTTGTCTCTGTGGTCTATAAAGGCCGTGTGGTCCAATGAGGCCAGAGTATGTGTGATTTATGTACGGCCCTAGGTGGCCTGCTATATGTGGTCCAATGTGGCCGTTCTATTATAGCCAATAACACTCTGTCTGTGTGGTCCAATGAGGCCGTGTGGTCCAATGAGGCCTGTTTATTATTTTTGCCAAGTAATAAACTGTCTGTATGGTCCAATGAGGCCTTGTCTCTGTGTTTTCCTAGGAGTGAACTGGCAATATATATAAATAAAAAAATTATAAATAAAAACATATATAATAAATATATAATAATAATGCAAATAAATAAATTGTCTTTTCATTAAGCTATAGGCATGCAGTATCTCTTCACATCTTAATTCTACCACATAGTATCTTCCTTCTCTATTTTTCAGGAACCCCAGGATTCTAGACCGGTGGGTATACTCAGTTACCAACTATTGGGGGTTGGCGGGCCCCGTCCCGGTGTATTCATACTCCACCTACTTTTGGGGGTTGGCTGCGCCCCTGCCCTCGTCTTCAGGCAGGAATTGCAGATCCGATACCCTCGGATTATGCCTACGGACGGGGCCTACGCCAAATTGACTTTGTATATTATTAGCTTGCTGAGCTATTATTAAATGCACTATTGTCGATATAATTCTCCCGAGTCTTTCCTGCAGAACTGTTAAAATACTGTCACATGTCTGTCTCGTCCTGTGCTGCACATGTGGTGTTTTGGGTTATTTCTGTCATGTGCGTTCCTGTCTTCAGTCTTGACCCCACCCCCCTTGTTATCTGATTATTGATTAATTTGCTCTACCTGTTGTTCCCCATTACCTGTCTTGTTTGTCCTCTATTTAATCTCCTAGCGTCTTCTGTCCGGTGCTGGTGGTCGTCTTCACGTCATGTTCATTGGTATGTCTTGTGTTCCTGATTCCTTGTATGTATTTCAGTTTGTTTAGTTTTCCCCCTCGTGGGTATTTTTGTTTGTGTTTATTTTATTATTTAAATAAAACCACCCTTTCTTCTTGCGTTTGAGTCCTCGCCTCCTCACTGCACCAGCAGCCGTGACAAATACATGCACAAATTTAAAACTTATATTATTACACAAAAAATACTTAAATTTAATGTCTAAATTTTAACTTCAAAAGAATGGTTCATTTATTCACCCTGGTGTGAGTTCACCCACGAAATGAGTGTATTAAGGCCGCAACATACTCCGCGAGAACAGAGAAAAAAGTTTTCGCTCCTAGGGTTGCCAGAACAAAATTAAGTCATTTTGTTCTCGCTCCCTGGTTTGGGAGTTCTCGCAGCTCGTTCTCGACACATCGTCTGAGCAGAACTTTTTTCTTGTGGGTGTCCGAGAACTATTGTGTGATTGGTCAGAATTTTAAAGTCGGCGGGTTAATGCGGAGAAACGGAGATGTTCGGCACCTGCTTTTCTCGTGAGGTATGGAATGTCATGGCTAGAACAAACTTTGTTCTTGCCACCTCGAGAAACGGAAAAAACTTGTTGTTCTTGCGGAGGATGTTGCAAGCTTTACTATGGATATCAAAACGACCGCTAGGGCGGTGTCATGGTGGGCAGCGAAGCAAGTGCATTATGGGAGTTGTTGTTTTTCACCCACATGAGACAAAACTACATTTTCTGTCTTTTCTCAGTCTAGAATGTCACATTTCTATTACATAAATGACCTAGTTTAAATACACATTCATCTTCCCAGCACTGAAGTACCCCTTTAAGGGCACACAATATTAATATTAGTTCGCACAAAAATGTAAGTTCTGTCATAATTTACTATCCCTCAGTTTGTTTCAAACATGTACACGTTTCTTTCTTCTGCTGAACACAAACAAATATATTTTGAATAATGTTTGTAAATAAACAGTTGATTGACTTCCATTGTATTTTTCCATTCTATGTAAGTCAATGGGTTCCATCAAACTTTTGTTTACAAACATTATTCAAAATATATTTGTTTGTGTTCAGCAGAAGAAAGAAACGTGTACAGGTTTGAAACAATTGGAATGTTGCCTCACCTAATCTGTTTTAGATCGATAGCTAGATGTAAAGAAAAAAGAAAGATTTTAGTTTGCTTTGCTATATGGCTAGAAAAACCTCATCCATTGCAGCATCCGTCCAGCAAGCCAATCAGCGCTCCAGGAAAGACATGCAGGTCAGTGTTCCTGCTCACTGAACTGAGGCACACTCATCGTGAAAGCGACGGATGCAAACTGCACTGTAGCGATTCATCTTTGCTAAAGTTGTGTGCTTGCGTGTAAAGTAATAGCAGTCTGTTTATATGTTGTTCTCTACTTTGTTCATGAGCATTTGAATCTATCTATCTATCTATATAGCAGTCCTGCCGCATTTTGTAAAGCTGAGAGGGGGCGGGGGCAAATTTCAAATGCTCACTAATAGTGAATACTAGCAGTGCACCCATGGAATGGTAGCCTGACGTTGTCATACTCAATTCTGGTCAGAATATGAGTCTGATACTGCTCCGTTGGGCTGTGATTATGGGGCGTGTTTCAACCCAACCAGGAAAGACCTCAACTCGATAGATCTACAACCAATCAGAGCAAAAGAGCGACGCATAACGTTAGTTGTCAAATGTCAACAGAGCTCAACTGCACATAGTGCTGCCATGTCCCCGGGTTGCAGTGGCGGCTCCAGAGATTTTCTGTTGCAGGTGCTATGGGGATGCTCAACATTTCTGAGAAGGTGCTTTAAATTTTGCGGCGTCATTATGGCATTATGGAGTCGCATTGGACCACCCTGGTATAAATTAATGCGTACACGCCCGCATAATATAATTATAATAGGCCTAAGTATTCAACGCAAGGGCTATAGATACAACATACATAAGCCTGCCAATGTAAACCTCTGAAAATATTATTTCACACAATTATGTCACAGTCGAGCCCTGAATACAACGGAGCAGCAACAGACACGCTTCGGCCTAAAATTCTCAGATCACGAAATCACACAGCCAGTTACCAACACACTAGTCTGACCTAGGGTTGCCACCTTAAGTGTGGCCAAATAAGGGACACCCATTAATTTATTTCTAAAGAACTCTTTAGAGCCTATTTGGTACACTTTACAGGGATAGTTCACCCAAAATGAAAATTCTGTCATCATTTACTCGCCCTCATGATGTCCAAACCTGTATGAGTTTCTTTGTTCTGCTGAACACAAAAAAAGATATTTAGAAGAAAGTTTGTAACCAGGCTGCTTTGGGGGCACCATTGACTTCCATAGTAATCTTCCTGTGTGTTCAACATAACAAAGAAATGTACACATGTTTGGAACAACTTGAGGGTGAGGAAATAATGACAGAATTTTCATTTTTGGGTGAACTGTCCCTTTAAGCAGTCATTCTGAACCAGTAATCACTTTTTTGAATTTCAAAAATGTTAATTTTTTTATTAATTTACTTAAATTATGACTATATTATCATGTAATTATTTGTCCCATTTTTATCTAAATATTTTTTAAATGTCATAAACTTTATATGACAGGATTATTTATTATGTATGATTAATATAGCCTAGCTAAATTATAAATTAATAATAACATTTATTAGGCTATAATCTATTAATTACCCTGTCTAAAAAAATAATAATTCTGTCTGCCAAGCTCTGATAATGTAAGGAATATTATATTATATATTATCCATAAAAAAAAAAAAACGATGGGCCTATACCTTTAGAGCACGGATGTGTCTGTCACATAGACCGGTCTGTTGCTTTAAGTCAGTCAGTCTGAGACACTGAAATGCTTCTCATAAAGTGTGCAGTTGGCCTGAGGTTCATCATGAGTTACTGGACAGACCCATTGATACCTTTTTGATATTCAGCTCTATATCTGGAGATCCTCTTGCGTTCAAATGGTGGACGCGACGCGAGCGACATGTTTTTAAAAAACGCGCAAGTTTACAGGCACACTGGCACAGCGCATATTCTCGAGACTCCGCCGCTATGGCAACAAAGCCGCTGAAACGCAATCACGCACAAATGAGCTCCTGTACTACTTATTGTGAAATTGATTTCTTTTGTTGGGGTAACAGCTTAGGACCCAGGACCAGTAGTGAAAAATGAAGACCAGGAGTCAGGAGTCAGATTAATTAAAGAAAATTTTACTGAAGAATAGTTTGCAGTTTCATCAGCAGAAGCCAGCTTCAGGAGGATTTCGTAGGCCGCGCTTCCTCTAACAGTCTCCCCGCCTCCGTCTAACGTACATACAATTTTCTGAACAGTTATACTGTTTTCAAGGTCTAGACACGTCATTACTGCCATGTGGAATGATTCTGATTGGTTCTAACAACATGCAACTTAAGCAACTTTCCACACGTAGACAGATAGGGACATATATCTCTAAAAATGCGTAGACTCCGTGTCGCCCAGGTCCAGATTAACCCTCAATGACCTCGGAGATCACAGAAAAGACGCCTCAAAGTCTGGAATCGTTTGCAGAAAGGACCATCTCCAATACTGGATCTGCATAGAATCATGAAACGCACACACAAAGTTTCCCAGAAAAACAGTCTCCATCAAGGTCGGGACATCTTAACTAACTATCAACAAAGTCTTTCTCCAAAACATGCTGACACTAACTCTAATTCAGAAGTGACTTTATTCTATTCTATAAAGAAAGAAGATAGATCAAAGAGGTACATTTTTCCCTGAGTCCCCAAAGAATCCCATAGATGTTTCAGGGATGACCCCGGGGGGGTCACCTCAGGAAGACATGTAGTTAACACATGCTGATCTCGTTTGACTCCCTGGAGTGTTATTACTACACCAAGGACATCTGCCTGCCAGCACGTCTTGACCCAGACATTAGAGCAGCACCTCAATAATAGGAATTCAAAAGCACACAGCAAACACACTTCAATCATCAAAAACACTCATTGAATACAGAGAGGATTAAATATAAATAGGTTATATGTAAATTGATTTAGTAAAGGTAGAAAATGGTTATAAGTTGATTATCATTAATTCTTATTTTGATATTAGATCATAAAATCATTCTTGAAGGATATGTGTCTGATGAAGAGACAAGTGATGTTTGGCTTGACCCTTGACCCTTCACTTTATATTTGCTATCAGTATTCTCCACACTGCAAAATCTGTATGTTAATTGAACTATGTGTGGACCTATGTAAATATGGGACAATTTGACTTTTTGCAGGTTGGGATATCTTAATATATACATTTTCACTTGTGAAATAATAAACTAAGCACAACTTTAGTGTTGTAAAAAATACTTTCACATAGTGAAAAAAAAGCCACTTCTCAGAACTAAATTGAGTTGGTTTTGTAGCAACAATGACCCGATTCAATCAGATTTTGGCCGAATGCATACGTCATCGGATGGGCCTTTACACACCAACTCGTGACTCTCCTAATCAAATCAGACATAAACAAAGGGGTATTGTGTGTGATAGGGATATCGAAGTTAATTAACAACCCGAGGAGCCATCATGTCTGAGTCTAAAGAAGGGAGTCTGTCCAAAAGAATGCAGCATTGAGTGGTATAGCCTAAAGACATTCACATGACTTCACGTCCGCAAACACACACACACACACACACACACACACACACACACACACACACACACACACACACACACACACACACACACACACACACACACACACACACACACATACACACACGCGTTACTTAACTCATGTGGACTGAAAACTGTCTCAATGATGTTCAAATATATATAATTTGTTGATTTAATGTCTTTATACAATGTATTAGAATAACTAGGATGTTTACTGTATGTAAATCAAAACCTGTGTGCCAGTAACTGTGATAATCTTGTATATCTGTACGTGCAAGTCGCAGAATGACCGTGCTTGGTATCTCTGTTATCGCAAAAACCTGACTGTGCCGAATCTTGTTCACAAATCACAACAAGATGCATTTTTTCAAAAATACCAGCTTTCTGAAGAAATAGAGGCTTAAAATTTCCACCCTGTTGATTAACTGAAGAGGAGGGGTCCAGAGAACAATGAAACACTCACGCCTTCTCTCTCCACGGATGTGATTGGATCCTTCCATCTGTCTGGGCTCGGCCACTCCATCTATAAGAACTCTGAGTTTATCATTAACTTTTGCACTCCGCCATCCCGAGGAAGACCACCCTGGCCTTCTGACAGCAGCCAAATTAGGAGATCATATTACAAATATCTATATGGCAGATTCTACCCATTATTTCTATGTCAAAATTGTGGCCAATGAAAATGCTAAGTGGTTAGTAACTTTGGAAAACCACTAGTCACAGTGGCTAGTGAACAAAAAGGTTAATGTCAAGCCCTTATACCAGAGTTAAAGAGATGTTTTTAGTCTAAATGTTAAACTGACAGAGTATGTCTGCTTCCTGAACAAGGCTAGGAACATTAATTTGTATTGTATAAAGCACTAGCGAAGAAGTGCATATAAACATTAATTGCTAATTCCTTTAGCAGTATTTTACTGTAAATGTAGAACATATGTTTTATTCTGTATTTTCAAAAAACAGTTACCAACTGTAAATAATGTACTGTTTTTTTTATGGTACATTTTTAACAGTGTACAGTGTGCATGTCTAAAACATTCATTCAAAAGAGTTTGAATAACTCTCTGGGGTATGATGTTTCAGAGATATTTTATTCAATACTTTAAAGGTCCTGTTCTTCGTGATCCCATTTTTCAAACTTTAGTTAGTGTGTAATGTTGCTGTTAGAGCATAAATAATACCTGTAAAATTATAAAGCTCAAAGTTCAATGCCAAGCGAGATATTTTATTTAACAGAAGTTCCCTTTCAAAGTCTACAGCGAATGGCCGGTTTGGACTACATCCATGTACATCCTGCTTTAATTACGTCAGTAGAACAGTTTGTCGACTAACCTCCGCCCACAAGAATACGTGAAAAAGGGGGCGTGGTCTTGTTGCTCCCTCGTGGAGAAGAGGAAGTGTTGCGTTCGGTTCGGTTGCGTTTGTCGCCATGTCGTTCAGACGCTGTTATTTTCATCCCGGAGTCAAATCACCTTTGTTTGGCCTTCAGGGGCTGTAGTTTGAGCGCGTTCATCTCCCCGTTATGGTAAGAGGCGTGACCTTTCTGGGCAACGTGTGTAAGCTGCTGTCGAATCACAACACGGGAACCGCTGGCACAATCAGAACTCGTTATGTATTTCTGAAGGAGGGACTTCATAGAACGAGGAAATTCTCAGGCCGTTTTGAGGACAGTGAAAACAGCGGTATACAGATCAGTAAATTGTGTGAAAAATACTGTGTTTTTTTACACATGAAACATGAACACATGTTATATTGCACACTGTAAACACAATCAAAGCTTCAAAAAAACACGAAAAACGGGACCTTTAATATACTGCTCAATACAGCCGAGCATCTGTTTGAACAAGAATAAAGTTTAACACATAAGCCTACACTATCGATGAATTGGCGTCTACAGTTTATATCAGTTTAATTTTGATAAACATGACAATATAACATCGCGACCACATGATAAGAGGTTTTACTGTTATAAAAAACTGATTTTTGAGCATTAGTGGAACTGAAGGTTTTAGAATAAACACAAAACACACGTGATCGCTGTCATTTGGTGAATCTGGCCAATCGTGGAACAGCTGCGCTGCCGCAATTTGGACCAAATTTTTAACCGGCATGCACTGCTTTAAGACAGCCGCCGATCGGTCTGCGCATCACTGCATGAAGTCGAACAAGCCTTATGTGTTAATCCGTGCCTACACATGAGGACAAGAGAATCACATGACAATAGAGCATATGGCAGGATCACATGACAAACAGGAACACATGACAAAACCGTGACACACTGACAGTTCAGATCAGCTGTTATTGGTCAAATAAGCACAGACAGAAACAGATACAGGAGAACTGAGAGCTCTTTAATTATATTATTGATGAGAGAATACAGGACAGTCTCTGACTCGATACGCTACAGTGACCTATAGAAACACTTCTACAAACAACAACATTACACATAACTCATGGATAGTATTTTATATAAAGCTAGTATAATTCTAATATACTTAATGCACTTTAAATCAAGTCTTTTTAGGGATAGTTCACCAAAACTGTCCACTGACTTCCAATGTAAGGACAAAACATCTCAAAATATTGTCTTTTATGCTCCACAGAAGAAAGTTATTCAGCGTCTGCACTTATGTAGTGTTGATGCTGAAAGTGCTCGTTTCTGGAGGATCCTGCAGACTGTTTGGCCTGTTTTACTGCGGGAGAACATTTTTCCTACAGCATTTCCCCACGACTGCAATGCAGACGCTCTTTATGAAGGCAAACGTTTGCTCCTCTCCATGGTATGATGAATTACTGCTGCCACAGAAAGCCAGCAGAACCATCAGCGCTAAGTGTACATCAATGCATGGTTTATCTCTAATAAACCTAGATCCCATAGAAAGGAAGTGTGTGTGTGAAAAAAGTAATGACATTAGTTGATTTATTTAGTGCAGCTCTATTTCAGCTGTTTAAACTGAACTGCAGGCGGTCTGTGAATGAAACGCAGGCTTCTGCACTGAAACACAGCAGGCAAACGGGCCACTACTGTCTCGTGAGTGTTCGTCCCGGCTGTGTGTCGAATTCTGACGTCTGTCAGTTCTACAACAGCAGTGAACAGACTTCAATAAACCACCAACATCAGGCCTCATGAACAAGTACAAGATACAGTCAGCCAGAGGGTTCAGAAACAGGAGGATATCAGAAAAAAACAAAACTTTAACAAATAATAAACTGTGTAAGAACTTGGGAAAAATCTCTGTAATAAAACCCAGGATTACACTGGGGAGAATGAGAAATGTGTAAGTCAGCAGCACCAGGAACAAACTGCCCAAAATTAATTTGCGCTTTAGAGGAGTAAGAGATATTGAGTGTGAAAGACCGCGACAAGTGCCAACAAAACACAGAATGACTATTGGGTAGGGTATCAAACAGGCGATTGATTGAGGCAGATAGTTAAACAGCAAATTAGAGTTTACTTTTGCAAATATCAGAGGAACAAACCAGATGATCACAGAAATAACACAGCAGACTTTCAGTGAATGATGAGATTTGTACCAGATAGGATGAGAAACCAGAAGATATCGTTCAACAGCAACACATGCCATAAAATACAGACCCACAATCAAACTATACCAATATGCACTGATCAGTTCATGTGACCATTTTAACCATTCGAATGTCCTTATTAATGTACAAATGATCTGAATGAGATCTGAAAGAATCAAATGAATAACAAAAACTGGAGCAGAGCGATGAGATTTGATGAGAACACACAACGCAAACAGAGTTAAGATCATGATTGGAATCTCAACGACTGAAATCATCCAGACAAATAATAACAGTGCAAGATCAAGTTTCCGGAAAAATTCATCCATCTCCTTTTCCTCAGGTTTCCATCCACTGTGATCATTTCCTCCAGTTGATCCGTTGACGCTGGCGTTTGGTTCTGCCATTGTTTCACCAGATCTTGACAAGCAGCACTAAATAACAAACCATTCATTAGTTAAAAACAACAACATTTCCTATTGTAAAAAGATATTTGTCTTTATTAAACACAACAGGGAAAATATGTATCGACGAGAGAAAGCACACATGCTTTGATCTTCCTAAAATATTGATTCTCTGCTGTTTTTCAAGCCTGTTTTCTGTAAGAAATGGAAATCTGTGTTTTTTCCATTGACTGCCGCTGAACTGAAATCACACACAATGTTAATTAAAGGAAACTAAAGGTTTAAGTGCAAATGATCACATAATACCAGAGGCTGAAATACAAAGATAGTTGATCTAAACTCACAGATGAGATGATTTTACCTGGAATCATAATAAACATCAAACTACAAGACAGATGATGATGTTTATGAGTCAGTCATATCATGATCAAATGAATCTCAAGAACATAAAATCAATTCCATTTTCATTTCTTCTACACTGTTCCACATAAACAACACTAGAGAGTCAACAAGCTGAACAACCTGTGCTGACGTTTGACTGAAGGCTGAACACAATGACACAATAATTCACAGCAGAGACGACATGATCTTACCAGGAATCAGACTGAAGACGCTGCTCGTGAAGATGATGGTGTTTATGAGCTGCTCTGCGCTCTTTTATAGCCTGAATTAACTCCAGAAACATCAAGCAAAGATGCATTACACATCATTTACACTTAATGCACACTTAGGGCCCTATTTTAACGATCTGAAACGCAAGTGTCAAAGCGTGAAGCGCAAGTAACTTTGTGGGCGGGTCTCGGCGCTGTTGCTATTTTCCCGGCGGGATAAATGGCTCTTGCGCCCGGCGCAAATCTAAAATAGGTTGGTCTGAAGTAGCTTCATTATTCATAGGTGTGGTTTGGGCGTAACGTGAATAAACCAATCCGAGCGTCATCCAACATTCCCTTTAAAAGCAGGTGCGCAAGTTCCATTATGGATTGCTATTATTATGGCGTATTTACCAGGCGCACGCCAGGAGCGGTTCACAGCCGAGGAGACTGATGTTCTTGTAAGAGCAGTGAAAGACAGAGAAGTGAAGTTGTAATGTTGTACATTATGGTAAAGGTGATTTCACAGTCTTTTTTTTTTCAGTCTTTCAGTTTTTTCAGTTTTTCAGTCGATTTTTTTTCCTGGTTCTTGACGGACAAACCAATTTGTCAGATGTCCTTATATACATATATGTCTTGCCACTATTGGGCAAACAGGTCTTATCCTTAATTATTACAATTAGCCTGAATCATTTGTAAGCTAGATTTATGCCTATTTTTTTCACATCTTCGTGGCACACCACAATGATTTCCGTCATCTCATGTGTTAATATTTTTTTAGTGTAACAATTTATGATTTGCAAAAATAACTGTTGCATCTGTGTAGATTACATGAGCAAAGTGTATGCGCGTTGTGCACGCTATACATTATGGTCAAGCATGCGCCCTTAAAATAGCATAATGAACAACGCGCAAGGCGCCACTGACTTTAGACTAGGTTTTTTCTGGTCAGTGGCGCAATTGTTTAATGGAACAGCAAAATAGCACCAGGGATTGTTTGCGCCGGAACACGCCTCCTTTTTTGCGCTGAACCGCCCAGGTAGCGCAAGTTCATTCACTAGTTTAGCGACGTGCTTCTGTGGAGGGAAAAGCGCGCTTTGCGCGGGTGCAAAATAGGAATGACACATGCGTCGGTGTACAAAGTCAATTGCGCTGGGTGCAAGATAGGGCCCTTAATCGCATTAGCAAACAAATCAAAACAGAAAAACTCTTAAAGAAAGAGCCCTAAGTGTTAAAGAGAGGAAAATGTGAACAGCCAGAAATACAGTGATATCATACTGAGATCATTCTGTAAATTTATCAGATTATGATTATGAAGTGAAAGCAAAATAAAGACAAACTGGCTCCATGTTTATTTGCAGTTTGATTCCAGACACTGATGTCTGACATCGATCCATCGATAAACTCTTGAGTTAGTTTGATTCTGCATGGCTTTAATTATAATTATTGACACTTGATGTAGTGATGATTGTAAAGTATACCGACTGTATCCACACGAGAAATGGGCATTTCTGTTAAAGATTTACAGATCATTACAACATGTGTGTTCCAAATGTTAAATCATGTGTTAATATTGATGAAAACTTAATTCATGTTCAAATATGGACCTGACTTTCACAGTACGGCACATTTGAAGAATAATCAAACAGCATCTTAGCTTAATGGTAAATAATGACAGCAATGAACACTTTCATTAACATGTTGAGAGTGAACACAAAAGCCACGTGATGCACATATTTCACATATGATGATTTAAATGATGATAGCAGCTAAAATGATAAACAGTACAATTTTTATGCATTCTTTCTTTTTGCAAGCTTCAGTCATGAAGGATTGAACTTGAAGCACTTCTCCTGAGTCTCATAGTGGCTTTGGTTTCTGCCGTTAGAAAACACTTCCCTGATTGAGTGAATGTGGAGATTTTTTCCCCTCCCTTTTCAAAAGCCTACCAAGACATTCAGTAGCGATTACACATTTCCCATCAGCATTATTTAATTATGCATTTCACACACCACCTCTAATATAATATGCATGTTTACTGTTTCCTACTGAAAGTATCTGCACAATGTGTGTGACTGTGTGTGAGTTTTATGCTTATGTGGACTTGAAGCATGAATGTAATCGTTGTTTGATTTTGTTAAAAGGTGTCAGGTGACGGCAGCACTCGGGTCATAGAAGTCTCTTCTTCAACTGCAAATCACACACCTGTCATGAGTTTTTGCGTGATATTCATCTTTTCTGCTGCAGATTGCATTATCTGATGTAGATTGGTATAAACTACTGGATGTTACCGTTTTTCTCCATCGCTTTGACTCATTTTTTAAACAAGTGAAGTTTTAGTAACTAATTTCGGGAGGAGCACGTCCAGATAATTAAACCTTCTAAATAATGGAGCACGCCAGATAACGTAATATAATCAAACCAAAGTGGAGCACGCCCAGATAATTAAAACCTAATTAAACACGAGTGGAGCATACTGAACTAATCAATTCAATCAACAACAGGAGGAGTGTTTATATACAGCTGACTCACCTTCCTTTCGTTGACAGTTTCTTAGCATCCCTCCACCACCCCATCTCCTCACTTAATTGAATAAAAAACCTATTAGACATCAACTCAATCCATAACGCAATACTGTCTTGTTCTAGACCAATCCTATCACGGGGGATACTCTGGGTTCGGGCCAAAATTCCGAGCCCGGAGCCCTCCCCCGGACAGCACGCCAAATACGCATAATCTTTTACTCCATTTAATTTGATGTAAGTGTGAACTCGTGAATTGAGGGCTTGAGACGAAGAACCATATAAGTCCATATTTGCAAATTTTGAATAATACATTTTTTTTATTTGGATTCTGAATATTATATGTTTTTTTTTTTTTTTTTACTTGAAGATAGACAACAAAAGCTTCCCAATTCTAATGAGATAAGATTTTTTAGTATCAATCTTAAAAATAAAAAGTTAGAGTAATTTACATTTCTGGAATGTGGAAGAACAGTATATGTCCAGTTAATGTGGAATAACAGTATAAGTCCAATTCATCCTATCATTTTAAGCCACTGGAGATTTGATTGCTTTATCTTAGTTTTAATACAGTAACAGAACCTTAAAGAAAATATTAAGCATTTCTTTCTTTCAATTTCTTTTATTTTTTGCCAACGTAAATCACAGAACAAAAACAGGGACAATACGGTACGAACAATGAACAATACATAGGCCTACTTATAGTACAAAAAATAAACATCAGTACAAACAATAAACCGTACATACAATAAACAATACATACAAACAATAAACAACAGTAATAACAGTAAACAATACATATTTACAATACATACATCATCATCATTCAATGCTATAGTTCCATATGCTAGTTTACATATACATCTTCCTTTTTTGTTCCTTTAACTTTTATAATACATTTCATAAATAATCACCCCATTCATTCATTTACTAAATAAATAAATACCTATATATATATAAATAAATAAATAAATACCTATATATATATATATATAGGCTTACAAAAGAATACTTTCTATTATTTACAGCGTGTGAACATATCTCCGATACGATTCTCTATAAAAAACAATCGGATTGCTTTGATATCGCTACTTATATCCGAACTTCTGCTACTAGCCGTAGCCCGCTAGCCTTGCACGCGTGGTAACTTGTTTAACGTTAACGTTACACCCGGTAAACACTGATAGCTACAATTCGCCATCGTAGCACTTCTGCTACAATGGCGAATAACTCGGATGTGTGTCTAATGTTACCTTTGAGTGCAGGTGAGGACACGTTCGAGCTGCATTCGGTGCAGTTGGAGTTGGAGTCGTTGGAGAGGCAGATTTGCGGCCTTCTAGACAGACAAGCTGTGCTGAGAGAGCGGCGAACGGCGCTTGAAGCATCACGTGCCGATGCGCACAAGTCAGTGGATACTAACATTTTGACTCCGACCTCGTCTACTCCGCGTGTTTCTCTGCACAGGACCCAAGCACCCAGGACGCGATCATCATCCCTGGTTTCGTTCACTCCGGCACCGACACAGCGCCATGGACCCTGGGTGTTTCCACAGCGGAAGACGCGAGCCAGGACCAGAGCTAGGACCTCTCCGCCCCTCCCGGTCTTCGAGATCTCCACCCGGAACCGCTTCTCCCCTCTTCGCGAGACGGAACGCGACGCTGTGGTCATCGGTACTTCCATCGTCCGGCATGTCCACGCTACCTCAGGTAAAGGCAAGGTTATCACTCACTGCTTTCCTGGTGCTCGTGTTCTCGATGTCGCTGCGCAGGTTCCCGAGATCCTGAACGGTGACGAGCGCATCGGAGCTGTCGTGCTGCACGCGGGAACGAACGACACCAGGCTGCGGCAGACGGAGGTTCTGAAGAAGGACTACAGGAGCCTGATCGAGACGGTGCGCAGAACATCGCCTGAAGCAACGATCGTCGTTTCTGGACCGCTTCCCACGTACCGACTAGGACATGAAAAGTTCAGTAGATTATTTGCTCTAAATGAATGGTTAATGTCATGGTGTAATGAACAGAAGCTGCTCTTTGTAAATAATTGGAATCTGTTTTGGGAGCGACCTAGGCTCTTCCGTCCTGATGGCCTTCACCCCAGCAGAATCGGAGCGGCTCTTCTGTCGGACAACATCTCCAGAGCGCTGCACACCATCATATGACTAGTAAGTCAAAGTCCAAATCACAGTATTTGCTGTCCTAACTTAATTGACATAAGTACCAATATAGAACATTATATAGAAACTGTGTCTATTCCTCGTTTAGTGAGGTCAAACATTAAATCTACTGTAGGATCTAGGAAAAATCTAATTGTGATTAAACCAGAAAATCTCAATATTAGTGAACAAAAACAATTTCTAAAACTAGGTCTTCTAAACATTAGATCGCTCACACCTAAGGCGGTTATTGTAAATGAAATGGTCACAGATAATAGTTTCGATGTACTTTGCCTTACTGAAACCTGGCTTAAGCCAAATGATTATTTCGGTCTAAATGAGTCTACTCCACCAGGATACTGTTATAAGCATGAGCCCCGTCTGATTGGTCGTGGTGGCGGTGTTGCAACAATCTATAGAGATATTCTTAATGTTACCCAGAAAACAGGTCACAGGTTTAATTCATTTGAAGTACTAGTGCTAAATGTTAAGCTCTTAGATGTAAGAAAGAAATCTGTATTATCTCTAGCCTTAGCTACTGTATATAGACCTCCAGGGCCCTATGCTGATTTCCTAAAAGAGTTTGCAGACTTTCTCTCAGATCTATTGGTCAACGTCAATAAAGCATTAATTGTTGTAGATTTTAACATACACGTAGATAACACAAAT
Organism: Gobio gobio; assembly: GCF_949357685.1. Taxonomy (NCBI): domain Eukaryota; kingdom Metazoa; phylum Chordata; class Actinopteri; order Cypriniformes; family Gobionidae; genus Gobio; species Gobio gobio. The sequence continues at coordinate 16,138,788 of NC_137097.1, read as the reverse complement.
GACGCGTTAGGGGCTGCGTTTACAGATCTATTAAATTCCTTTGGGGTCAAGCAAAACGTCACTGGTCCCACTCATCGTCTTAATCACACACTAGATTTAATTATATCACATGGAACCAACCCAAGCGATATAGATATTATACCACAAAGTGATGATGTCACTGACCATTACATGGTAACTTGCATACTGCGTACTGCTGAAATCTGTCATGTTGCGCCACGTTATCGACCAGGCAGAACAATCCTTCCAACCACTATAGATAGATTCTCAAATAGCTTACCGGATCTGTCTCAGCTGCTAAGTGAACCCAAACAAACAGATGAACTAGAGGAAATGACTAGCAGTATGAGCACCATTTTCTCTAGTACATTAGAAATTGTAGCACCAATTAGATTAAAAAAGGTTAAAGAGAAAACTAAAGCACCATGGTACAACAGTGCTACACATGTTATCAAGAGAGAAACTCGTAACTTAGAGCGTAAATGGAAACAAACTAATTTCGAGGTCTTTAGAATCGCATGGAAAGAAAGTATGTCACGTTATAAAAAGGCCCTAAAAGCAGCCAGGGCTGAGCATCTCCGCAAACTAATAGAAAATAACCAAAATAACCCAAGGTTTTTATTTAACACCGTGGCTAGACTAACAAATAAACAAGCATCGCCTGAACAAAATATTCCGTTACAGTTTAGTAGTAATGATTTTATGAACTTCTTCGCTGACAAAATAGAAAGCATCAGAAACAAAATTGTAAATGTACAATCATTAATGATGTCCTATGATTCAACCGCAATTATCGCCCCTCAAGAACTACTACACCGCTTTACAACTATAGGACAGGAAGAGCTAAATAAACTTATCATTGCATCTAAACCTACAACATGTTTATTAGATCCAATACCCACTAAACTACTGAAAGAGTTGTTACCTGTAGTGGAAGAGCCTCTTCTCAATATTATTAACTCGTCTTTATCTTTAGGTCATGTTCCAAGAATATTCAAGTTGGCAGTGGCCTCTCATTAAGAAGCCACAATTAGATCATAATAACCTAGCAAATTACAGACCAATATCAAATCTTCCATTCATGTCTAAAATACTAGAAAAAGTTGTGTCCGCTCAATTGTGCTCTTTCTTGCAAGAAAATGATATCTATGAAAAATTTCAATCAGGATTCAGGCCGCATCACAGCACAGAAACCGTGCTCGTTAAAATCACAAATGATTTACTTCTAGCTTCTGACCAAGGCTGTATCTCAATACTAGTTCTACTCGATCTTAGTGCTGCGTTCGATACTATAGATCATAAAATACTATTAGATCGACTTCAAAATTACACTGGTGTTCAGGGACAGGCATTAAACTGGTTTAGATCGTACTTATCAGACCGCTACCATTTTGTCTGTCTAAATGGGGAAAAATCAAAGATAAAGTCAGTAGACTATGGGGTGCCGCAAGGATCCGTGTCAGGCCCTCTGCTATTCTCAATATATATGCTGCCCCTTGGTAATATTATAAGAAAACATGGAATTCATTTCCACTGTTATGCTGATGACACTCAATTATATATTTCATCACGACCAGATGAAAACGCTAAATTATCTAAACTGACAGCGTGTGTTGATGATATTAAACACTGGATGACATGTAATTTTCTGCTATTAAATTCAGATAAAACTTAGGTATTACTCATTGGTCCAAAAAACTGCCCACAAAACCTCTCACAATACAACTTTAACTTGGAAGGATGTCCTGTCACTTTATCCACTACAGTAAGAGACCTGGGTGTTATATTAGACCGCAACCTGACATTCGAAAATCATATTTCATATGTTACAAGAACGGCATTTTTCCACCTTAGAAACATTGCTAAGCTACGTAACATGCTATCTATTTCTGATGCAGAAAAGTTAGTTCATGCATTCATGACCTCGAGACTAGATTACTGTAATGCTTTATTAGCTGGTTGTCCTGCATCATCAATAAACAAGCTACAGTTAGTCCAAAACGCAGCTGCTAGAGTTCTTACTAGGTCAAGAAAATATGATCATATAACACCAATTTTATCATCTCTACACTGGTTACCTATTAAGTTCCGTATCAATTACAAAGTATTGCTACTGACCTATAAAGCCCTAAATGGTTTAGCTCCAGTGTATTTAACTGATCTTTTATCGCCCTACAATCCATCGCGCTCTTTAAGATCACTAAACTCGAGGCTTCTGGTCATTCCTAGGATATCTAAGTCCACTAAAGGAGGGAGGGCATTTTCACATTTAGCTCCTAAACTCTGGAATAGTCTTCCGGATATTGTTCGAGGTTCAGACTCGCTGTCCCAGTTTAAAACTAGATTAAAGACGCATCTCTTTAGCCAAGCATTCACATTATAAATAAGTTTTATACTACAGTTAAATCGCACCAACAGCATTAATATTCTGAACAGCAGCTATGCTAATTATTATACACTAGTCCCGAGGTAACTAGTTCGTCAGCTCCAGTTTGTATCCAGCCTCTCATGGAGACTTCAGATGCCCCTGTGATGAGACGACTCGACGCCTGTGAAGAGACGACTCAACGCCAGCGTTGTTATGGCCTAAAATAATACATGATTGATTAACTTATCCTAACATTTTTCTTTAACATTCTCTTTCTAACATTTTTCAATGTACATTTATGAAATGCACTTTCTGTGAAGCTGCTTTGAAACAATGTGTATTGTGAAAAGCGCTATACAAATAAATTTGAATTGAAATTTGAATTGAATTCATTTACTAAATAAATAAATACCTATATATTCCTATTATACAACATAAGATGAGGCATACAAGATAAGCTACAACTACTTTTATGATTACTTTTACACAATATACACAATATACCCCACCTTACCCTGCACATGACCTACACATACCAGGCTACTCTTCACATTCTAATGTCCCATAAAATGCTTGGGCCTCCGCTGGCATGTAGGCTAGCATTTTCATAAGGTCACGGTGCTTCTCCTTCTTGACGGGCAGAGGGTCCTCGTAAGCACGAGCATACGTGGTGGAGAACAAGGGAGCTGGAGGTGGTTGATTCTTCCTCTGTTTGGTGATCAGCCAGGTCTTCCATCCCTCGTAAAGGCTGTGGCTCCCTTTTGTGTGGACACACCATGGATCAGCAGCTGAAATCATGATTCAACAAGAAATTCAATAAAGATTCTTCCTTCACGCACATATCCCTAACACTGTTAATCTCAGAAAACCAGTTTAGTTTTAGTTTAGTTCTTCGGTTTTTTACCTGTCACTTTCAACCACATCATGGATGTGATTAGGAGGCCAGGTGGACGCTTTAATGTTGCATCAGGAAGCTGCCTGAAGTCCGCACATTTCATCTCAGTTACTTTAAATGGATGCTGCTGCCTGGCTCCACGGATCATCTTGGCAACATCAATGGGGGTGTGGAGTGTGGACACCTTACGCCTCTTGTCCAGCGTGGCAAATGAACGGTCACAGGGAAGGAAGGAGTGACCAGACACCATGAATTTCTGCTCTATCTGACTGAAGTACCTTCTAGATACGAGCAGGGCCATGAGGTTTAGGACTCGCCAGTTGTTGTTCTGCCCACAGCATCGGTCACTATAGATGATGAGCTTCCGTTCCTTTGCCTGGACTAGGGGAGCGAAAGATGTTTCTGCCCACTTCAAAAGACAGCTTGCCACCTCGATGGAACCTCTGTGAGCGATGCCCTCATGCCAGAGGCACATTGTAGGAGTATCGTCAGTGCCCATCTCCTGGATACAGAGGTTGTAGTTGGCCAGCTGCCGTTGATAGTACACGTTGGAGTGTGTCAGGTTTGGCGTGAACACTACCCCCTGCATGTCGATACAAATGACATGGCAGTCATCATTGGCTTTGGCCCAATCTGTGTCAGCCTGCAACTGGGTGTACGCTTTTTCAGCTTTCCGGTGGTGAAGCTCACTCTCGGCTGCGATCTTCAACCTTTCTCCATCTGTTGTAGCAGCTGTTAATTTTGAGAACAGGGCGTCACATTTCGCACAAGTGTCACTTCTTGGCTGCCCAAAACTGAGGTTCTGCTGCTTGAAGATGTCCCTATAGAGCCAGAACTTTGCAGTGGATGCTGGATTGTTTTCCTTGTACAGGCGGAACATGCGGAGCAGGTTTAAATCAGGGCTCAGGTACTCCCTCTCCACATCTCCCTTCAACCGTGAGTAGTGGTTCGGTTGGCGTGGGAAGCTCAGGATATGCTCTCTTATCCCCTCTCTCACTGCAGGATGAATGCTATGAGGCCTAAAAAATAAACAACACAACTCATGAACACGGGAAATATAATAAACTATGCTGGTCTGTTTTGCAAAATTGCATTGTTTCTTTGACATTAAATTATAGGATTTTGTTTTTCACATACAGTCATTAAAGGGATACTTCAGGATTTAGCATTAAGCTTTGTATCAGTAGAAAACCTGTAGTATTTTCGAATTACCGTGCTTTCCTCCCTCATGTCCCCCTGAGACGAGAGATTTATGTATTTTTTGTCTGGAAAAAATCCTGCGATGACGCAAAAATCGTCATTGTTTACATGCACATCTTTTGTTTAAATCTAACTGAATTTATTACGATTTGTGAATCTGAATGTAGTGTTTACATGAACGCTAACCAAGTGATCAGTTGATGTGCATTCTCCTCCGTGAGAGATAGCCTACGAGACCAGTGTGTCTCTGTGTCCCAGTGCATTCTGGGAGTTGTTGTCTTTCATCCCCATAAATCAAAAATTAATTTTCTGACTTTTCTCAGTCTAGAAGGCTCCCAATTAAAAAATAATTTTACATTTCTACTACATAAATGACCCATTTTAAATACACATTAATCTTTCCTGAGGTGAAGTTTTTTTTGTTTTTTTTTTACTTACCTGTTCTTATTTTTTCCTCTGAAGTCCTCTAATGGAGACCTGACTTTAGCTACCTGCTCTGTTCCCTCAGACTGACTGCCTAACTTTTCTTGAATAACCTTTTCAAAGATATGTAACTTTAAATAAATATGTTATGGACAATGTATCTAATTAAAATCATGCATGTAATGAAAAGTTAAACGGAAAACGCTAGGCTATAGAAAACTTGCCTGTAGGCGACTGTTGTTCAGTTGAAAGACGGACATAAATGTAAGCTTACAAACAGCAAGTCTTTGGCATCCTTGTTGCACATTGTACTTGAAGGTGTACTTCCTCTTAGTATTCTCAGTGTCAGGCCCACGTGGTCGTCTGCGACTCACCTTGTGCTAGAAGTAAAAAGAAAAAAAAATACATTTACCATAGCGTAGCAGGCTAGCCGTCGTATGCTGTCAAGTTAAGGTCATTAAGTATGTGAGTAGGCTTTGGTTAGGAGAATGAACAAGCCATGTGTGTGCCTTTTAGGGCATCAAAGCGCTGTGGTCTTTAATGCACTTGGTGGCCTACTTGATGCTGGTCATCCTTCATCCATCCTCACAAAATTTAACATTTACAGTGATCAAGCACATGTGCAGTCTTAGTGAATTGAAGGCATACAGTAGTATTCAATTCACTGGTTATTTCATGGGCCTACATTGTAATGCATTGCATACTGTTGACATGATATGGTCATGAATTGCTTAAGTTAGCCTACCTGCTCCAAACCAGAGAGAATGATAGCCTGCTGCCTCTCATAAGAGACAGCATAAAACTCTGTGAAGAGCTGGAGTTTTCTTTCATCTGTTAGGCTTGAACACTGCCTGGGACACGTCTCCTTGCACACCTTGCCCTTAACAGAAACAAAGTCACATTAGCGTTTTTTTTTTTTTTTTAGCTATAAAAACTAGAGCTATTAGCAGCTATTAAGGTTACTTGCTAGAATATCAGCTTACACAATCAATGCATTTTTTTTTTTTATTACCTTTTTTTAATTTATTTTTATTATTTATTAAATAACAAGTAACAAACATAACATAGCATACAATATTACAAAACAACGTGTTGCATTAAATGGTAACGGGATACAAAAATTATATCAAAATATTTTAAACACGTCAATGACTTTTTATTTTATTTTTGTTACCAATTTCAGTGAAGACATAAAGCAATCAAATTCTACTCTAAACATCTTAAAGATTGGGGATGAATTTACATAATAATATTTACATATTATGTTTGTTTATGTATACAATTCTGCCAGCAGTAACGTTACGTATAACACAATCTATGAATGACGCAGCTGAGCTGGTGTTAGAGACGCACCTAAAGCGTTTCGATTCATTTCTCCGTGGTTATAAGGAGTACAGACATGTTTAAAACGTCCCCTGAATCCTAATTTTCTCAGCTTTCATTTCGACCCATTCATGAAATGATCCTTTAAACAGAGTGAGCTATATGAACTGTAGTAGACAGAGCCTACACGCCCCTCTGACTGTAACCGCTAACTTTAGGTAGATACTTTGTATACGGGTTTTCACTCACCTCTTTTGGTGGACTTTTTCCTTGTTTTTGCTCTCCTCTCCGGTTCACATAGGGTTTCCCAGCATTCCTCAAATACTTCCTTGCTCTGTCCTTCCATTCATTCACGTTCGCTCTCCTTTTTTTGCCGAGGTTTTGCCTATTAATGTCCGCAGCGGACATGAAAGCAACCGGCGTCTCCATTTTTCGTTAGTGGACATAAACGGTTTTTCCGCGTGAGACTATTTTAAATGTTAAAATACAGAGTTTTGGTCGCGCGAACACCCCCCAGAGTGATTCTGTATACAAAGTGGCACACATACATTCAAGTCACATGGTTATCTCAATTTTTGTTTTTTTGGACTAATACGGTTGTTCGTCGCATGAACACATTTTATTAAGTTTATTAAGGAGGGTTCTTTACAAGGTTTAGACTCTCTGCATAGATGCATCCATCTATTCTGACCCTTTCCCTTCCAACCACTTTAACCTTAACTCTTGTCATGTATGTTTGTGTATGTATGTTTCATGTTAGTGTAGTCTTGTTCCGTGATTTAGTTATTAAAGTTTGTGCACAACATATGTTTGGTCCTGACTCCCTGCCTGCAAACAAATTGTCTCTTAAATGATCGATCTTGCTACGTGCTCTATAGGCGCATACATAAATTAAGAGAAATAATTATTTTTCTGTAGCCATGAAAAACATCCTTTTCTAAGAATTAATTAATAATCAATACTGAACGTCCATAGGACTAACTGATTGACTGTAATGTTAACGTAGCTACGTCAAGTTAATATATTTAACTGATTTGAATATTCATAATTAATCATAAGGAAAAACATAAGGAGTTATGAATAATTATTCATATTTCCCCAGAGCTAATTCGCTACAGCATTTTATTCTTATGTTGCAGTCGTCTACTGCCCCTGCTGCCTTGCCAAATGCTTGGTGATTAGCCAAGCGAGCAAAACCATCCCCAACCACTTGGAGCTCCTCCTGTGTGCAAGGGAAGTGGACAAATTGGGGGACAATTCAGTCAACTTCAGCTTTGGGGAAAATGTTGGATGTTTATGCAAAAACATCCTGTTTGATCTTATTGTGCCACTAGTCAAACCATTGTGTAGTTCCTACAATGTGAAGAAATGGTTAATTCAAAATAAGTTTTTAAAACTTTTTGAAAAAAAAAAAAAAACATGCAGTATTTTTAAGTATATAATATTTTTCGAATTGTTCACTTCCAAAAACTTCCAACAGTCATGCATGTAAATGTCACAGAGAATGGATACGCTGATACAAAATATAAGTCACATTTATTTAATTATTGGTGTGATTGGTGTATTTATTTAATAAATGTAATATGTTAATAAATTATTTATGGGTAAAATTGACTCAAATTGATTTTTTTAATAACAATTACACCCACCCCACCCCTAAATCTACCCAGTGATGTATAGTGCATATACCTGGGATCGAACCCACGATTGCATGATCACATGATATGACACAAATAAAAGGAAACAAAGCATTAAAAGGAAAGTGCCCTGTTGTCGATAGAGGCGCAACTTTAGTAAACACTCCTATGGGTCGTATTTCAGGGAAGTGACAAATGACCTATATAGGAGTATTGGTTGGAGGACATGTTGGACCATACATACTATATGACATTCATATTACACATGTACACAATACATATATATAGGAGAAAATGCCACTATTATTCAATTAAGAGCTTGAAACTCTGCTTTACCTTAGTTTGTATATTTTGAACCAAACAGGAGGCATGGTAAACTCGGAAGTGAATCAGCTGTTCAGCGTAAAGCAGTTCTGAAGACATGTTGAGACCTTTTGCTTCCATCTCTGCAACCTACGGAAATGTAAAGAGCATTTGTTTAATATACTGGATTTACTTGTAAACTGATTCCAATTAAAGTCTCATAGTATGCATTATATAAATGTTAATTAATGTAAAAAGAATGAAAAGAAAAACAAACAAACATAAATCTCTGTCCACTCACTGTGCAAACAACAACACCACAGTTGTTTCCATCATTTCGTCGCCATTGCTGTGGATTGCACACGGCCCACCCATCCAGCGAGTCTAGATTTCTAAAAGCATCTCTGGAAAATAAAAAAAGGATGTAAAGCGACTGTACCCAAGTCAATACATATTTTGTAAAAAAATAAAATAAAATAAAAGTGTACAAGACTAAAACAAAGAGATAATACAAAATATATATATGGAAAAACATATAGCAAGCTAAAATTATATATATATATATTTATATATAATTGTGGACATAAAGTTGAGTATTTTAAATACCTGATTATGGGTATATAATGTTTACAAGTAATGATTGTTCTAGTTTTTTTTTTAAGGAAATCTTAATGAACTTTCAATAGTTATTGACATTATTTGTGTAATTTGTCCTATTTTAACATGTGTTAGGGTAATATACTATTTTGGATTATTATAGTCTGTTACTGTTGCTATTGGACCGTTTTTACTGTAATTGTACACTTTTTTAACAGTGTGTGTGTCATGAGTGTGAGAGTTAATGATCAAAGGAATTTCATCTGTTGGTGTACTCTCTCTCTCTCTTTAAAGCTGATCTATGGCAGATTGAAGAAACAGCAGAACTAATGGATGACTCTGGGACAGTGGAATAGATTTTTCTATGTAAATTTCTATGCACGTGAACGCGACTTTTAATTTGGTATCAGAGACCGCTAAACTGATATTTGAAATGCTTCTCATATGCATGCATTGGAGCCTTCTAAACTTCGATTTTAGAATGCCAAATGCATGCTCAATGACCACACGGGCAGCATTGAGCTTTCTGTTAAAGCCTCTTTGTCTAGCAGACAAGTGGCCATTGTCTCTATAAGGCTTCATAAGTTGAGGCAACAGGGGGTAGGCAGAATCCCCAATTATGTGCATTCCCTGTGGAGCAAGGGAATGAGGATCTTCATCAAGAACACGACCAACCTCTGTGAAGCGAAATGCCCTGGCATCATGCCAACTCCCAGGGTGACCCACACTGATGTGACAGAAGCGCCGCTGACTGTCACAAAACCCAGTTAAATTTACAGAATAAAACTGTTTCCTATTCATGTATGCTATGGGATTATCACAACGGGGTCTCAGTATAGCAATGTGACACCCATCCACTGCACATATAGCATTGGGGAAACCTGCTGCGTCAAACCCTAACTTTGACATCTCCAGCCTTTGGCCTCTGGGCCAGGAAATGTGGTGGGCCATGTATGAATTGACATAAGAACAAAAATCATGGAGATGCTTGGCAAGAGTGGATTTTGAGATATTGAATCTATCTGCCACCCCACGATATGACTCTTGATTGGCCAATGTCCAAAGGCAGGCAAGAACACTGTTTGTGAGTGGCAGTTTGGTCTGTTGTAAATTCATATAAACAGGACCAAGGGTGGTAATGACATCCTGCACAAGTACATGCTAACACTTGTAATAAATTAAATTAATTGTATATTGTACACACCTCCACTTGTTCTTTGGAAAGCCTGAAATGCCCTCTAAATTCTGAGGGACTGTAGAGAGGGACAACGTCCTCCACAAAATTCATGATTTTTGGAACCATTCTGTATATAACATTAAGAAAACTGTGCTCACTATATACATGTAAAGGAAGACACAGGTAGTTAAAATGTAATGTTCAATGTTTTATGCTGAACTGGGCTTTTAATCAAATAAGTAGGGTATACAGGAGTGTTGGAATAGGAATAAAAGTCCATTATTTCTTTGAGTAAACAGAATGAATAATTATCTATATTTAAACCAATAGGCTAGCAAAAATTAAATTGTTTATACGTATATTGTTTATAAAAAAATTATAGGCCTACTAATTACATTGAACCTTTACTCACCTTCGTTTCTCATTGGGCTCAATTTCATGCAAAAAGAATGGAATTTCTATCGCTTCCAGCTCGTCTGCGATAAAGCAATCAAACGCCACGTGATCTGCCATGACTGACGTAAATGCAGCATCACTACGGGAAGCAGAAAGTGTCCGACTTCACGTCTCCGTTTGCAGCTCCTCCCCGCCTGTACGCGGCTACTCTCGCCGATCTGCTCCATCCAGCCGCAGCCGATGTCGAACACACCTAATGTTTGTCATGAGGCTTGTTCGACTTCACCCAGCGATGCGTGGCGATGCGATCAGTGGCTGACTTAGAGCAGTGCATGCCGGTTAGAAATGTTGTCCGACTTGTGCCGCGAGAGCGATTCGAGAGCAGCCGGCTAATATATCCGGTGCAGCAACACAGCTGTTCCACGATTGGCCAGATTCACCGCATGACAGCGATCACGTGTGTTTCGCGTTTATTCTAAAACCTTCAGCTCCACGAATGCTCACAAATCTGTTTTTTATAACGGTAAAACCTCTTTTTATGTAATCGCGATGTTATATTGTCATGTTTATCAAAATAAAACTGATAAAAACATACTTCATTGATAGTGTAGGCTTAAATGTTGAACTTTATTCTTGTACAAACACACGCTGAGTAAAGTATTACATGACAATAATGTCTCTGAAACATCTGTGTATTGCCAAATATTGCATTCATTTCACGTCAGCTGTGGTAAAGTATGCCGCAGCCGATGTCGAACACACCTATGTTCTGATTGGTTCATAGTTTGATCATTGTTCACAGGTGTCCCTTGTCTTTTCATCAGTAGTCTGTGTATTTAAGCCCTCATGTGTGCCATGTGTCTTTGGGGAACAGGGTCGTCAGTGTAGGGTGTTGCAACATACGAGTGGAGTGGGAAACTTGTTTTGATTTGTAATCCGGATTGACAACTTTGGATCATATTGAAAGGCGGTGGAGCACGACTGCTCCGTGAATGGATCAGAGGTAGGGCGGTGGGAGAAAATGGATTATAACGAAGGGAGAAATGAAGGAACTGAAGTGGGAAAGAGGGGATGGATGATTGATAATAAAGATAAAAGGAACAAAAGAGTAAGAAGTGATAATGAAGGGGAGTCGGAAAGTGATGAAGATAGACAGGAGATGTTTCAGAATGAAGTTAAGGAGAAATTTGAGGTTGTGATTCGATTTAATGAAAAGGGACAGGAGATCATGAAGAAAGTTAGCCCATTTGTGCTAACTTCATCTCTGGCAAGTAAGATAGGGGAGATTGAATATGCGAAAATCCTTAATTATGGTAATTTATTGGTAAGGTGTGCAGATGCTGGACAAATGGAGAAATCTCTGAAATTAAAGGAAATAGCAAAATGTAAAGTGGAAAATAGTGGAAGGGTGGGAATAAGGAGGAAAGAAGGGAGGATTGGAGTGATCACAGGGGTGCCGTTGAGTGTAACAACGGACGAGTTAAAGAAAAATATTAAGGGAGCTAAAGTTGTGAGTGTTCAAAGAATGAAAACAACAAGGGATGGAAGTGCAAAGGACAGCGAAACGGTATCAATTGAATTTGAGGATGAAGCAGTGCCAAAGAGGATTTTCCTGGGGTTCATGAGTTATCCAGTGAGGATTTATGTTCCAAAACCAATGAGGTGCTTTAATTGTCAGAGGTTTGGTCACACTGCAAAAAATTGTAACCGGCAGAGAAGATGTGCAAGATGTGGAGGGGATCATGAATATGGGAAGTGTGGGGCAGGGGTATCTCCAAAATGCTGCAATTGTGGAGGAGATCATAATGTGGCGTATGGTGGTTGTGAGGTAATGAGACGGGAGACAAATATCCAAAGGATTAGAGTGGAGAGAAAAATTACATTTGCAGAGACTGTAAAAGTAACAAAGGAGAGGGATAGTAAAATCCATGAAGTAGAGGATATGGTCACTCAAGAGCAACGACAAAGTATACCAGAAGGAATATATGTGGGTAAAAGGGAACTTGTAACATTTATAGCTGGAGTGATAAATAGTACAGCAGAAGTAAAATCTAAAAATGAGAAAATACAATTGGTGGTTAAGGCAGCAGTTAATCACTTAGGACTAGTAGGACTGTCATGGGAAGAGGTAAGGGAGACCCTTACTAATCAGTCAAGTCAAGAGTCATCATGGGTTGGTTAATATTAATGGTTTTTATTATACAATGGAATGCAAGGAGTTTAGTAGCCAATGGACAGGAGTTTAAACATTTTTTGAATGAATTGGATGAGAAGCCAGATGTAGTGTGTATCCAAGAAACGTGGTTGAAGCCAAATTTAGATTTCATAATATATGGATATACAGCAATAAGGAGAGATAGGAATACTGGGGAGGGAGGAGGAGGAGGAGGATGTGCAATATTCATAAAGACGGGTATATCTTTCAGAGTACTGAAGAAAAGTAAAGATCAGGAGTGTTTAGTGGTGGAGCTGTGGGATAGAGGTGGGGCAATTAATATTGTTAATTATTATAATCCGTGTAAGAGGTTGGAAATAGATAAGCTACTAAAGATATCAGGGCAGGATAGGAATAGGGTAATATGGTGTTCAGACTTCAATGCTCATAGTACAATTTGGGGAAGTTTATATACAGACACTAATGGTAAAGTAGTCGAAGATTTGATGGATGAAAGAGGATTGGTTTGTGTGAATGATGGTCGAGGAACCAGAATAAATGTTTTAACACGGAAAGAGTCAGCAATAGATATTACTTTAGTGTCGAGTTCTCTGGCAGGAATTAGTAATTGGGAAGTTTGGACAGCAACTACAGTGGGGAGTGATCATTACCCAGTATTATGCACAGTGGGTGGGAAATTGGGAGTAGGTCCAAATGTTAGAATTCCTAAGTGGAATTTTGGCAAAGCCAATTGGGAAAGGTTTATGGAAGTGAGTGAGGGAGCAATGAAAAGGGTGGATGTGGCTGGAAGGATAGATGAGGTTAATAAACAGGTAACTTCTGCAATTATTATGGCAGCAGAGGAAGCTATCCCTAAGGGAGGTAATAGGGTAAATCGAAGTCTGGTGCCGTGGTGGAATGAAGAGTGTAAACAAGCAGTAAGGGACAGAAATAAAGCTTTCAGAATGCTTAAAAGAACACATAGTATGCAATATCTAATACTGTATAAGAAGGCCCAGGCAGTGGTTAGAAGAATAATTCGGCAGGCAAAGAGGAATAGTTGGAGAAATTTTTGTGATGGAATAGGAAGAACAACACCGGTGGGAGAAGTGTGGGGAATGATTAAAAGGATGGGGGGAGACAGGAGGCAGTGGGAGTATCCAGTTATGTCAACAGAAGAGGAAGTAGCAGTTTCAAATAAGGAGAAAGTGGAAATAATGGCTAAATGGAAGTGAATTAGATGAGCCTTTTACTTTGGCAGAATTGGTCAGAGCAATTAAAAGAGCTAAACCTACATCTCCGGGAAAGGATCAAGTTTGTTACATTATGTTAAAACAACTGGGGGAAGTATCACTTTTGAAGCTGTTGGAGGTATACAATAAAATATGGAAGGAGGGAAAATTACCAAATAGCTGGAAAGAAGCGGTAGTGATCCCGATAAGGAAACCTGGTAAAGATCCAACTAAACCTAGTAGTTACAGACCGATAGCTCTTACTTCAAATATATGTAAAATAATGGAAAGGATGATAGCAGAAATATTAACATATGTAATTGAAAAAAGAGGAGTATTGGATAGCTGTCAGAGTGGATTTAGGAAGGGAAGAGGCACAATAGATTCAGTGATAAGATTAGGGACTGAAATAAGAAAGGCACAAGCAAATAAAGAAACAGTAATAGCAGTGTTTTTTGACATAGAAAAAGCATATGATATGATGTGGAAGGAGGGATTATTGATCAAGTTAAATAAGATTGGGATAGGAGGGAAATTGTTTAACTGGGTCAGGGATTTTCTTTCTGGAAGGAGAATACAAGTGAGGATAGGGACAGAAATGTCAAAACAATACATAACCGGAAACGGTACACCGCAAGGGAGTGTGATAAGCCCTTTACTGTTCATTATTATGATTAATGATGTGTTTAGGAGAATACCAGTAGACATAGGAAGGTCTTTGTTCACAGATGATGGGGCATTGTGGAAGAGAGGTAGGAATGTAGAATTTGTATTTAGGAAAATTCAGGATGCTATTGATGAAGTGGCAGATTGGGGCTACGATTGGGGATTTAAATTTTCTACTGAAAAGACTCTGTCTGTCTTTTACACTAGGAAGAAAATACAGGAAGGAATGAAATTAAAAATGTATGGTAGAGAATTAGAGAGGGTTGGGAATTTAAAATTTTTGGGAGTTACGTTGGATTCTAGATTGACATTTGCTGACCATATAAGGAAAATGGAGGATAAAGGGAAAAAAGTAATAAATGTGAGATGCTTGAGGGGAAGAGAATGGGGTGCTAGTAGAGCATCATTGAAGAGGTTGTATGTGGCATTAATTCGATCAGTTTTAGACTATGGGAGTATACTATTTGGAGCAGCAGCAAAATCTCATTTGGGAAAGCTAGATGTAATACAGGCTCAGGCTCTCAGAATATGTTGCGGAGCTTTTAAAACAACGCCAGTGTCAGCCATTCAGGTCGAAATGGGAGAATTACCGTTAGAGTTAAGAAGGAAGCAGTTGATGGCAAATTATTGGGCTAGTTTACAGGGGCATAATGAATCACATCTCACTAAAAGTGTATTGCAGGAGAGCTGGGAGTGGGGGGGAAATCAAAAAGGGAATTTTGGTAGGATTGGAAATGATGTAGCTAAAGAATAAGATGTTTTTGGTATGAAGATAAGCCCCACGGTAGTTTTCCCAGAGATAGCTCCATGGAAGTTAGTTTGGCCTGTGGTGGACTGGTTTGTGTTGGAGGAAAAAAGGAAGGCAAAGGAGGATATAAATCTGGAAAGAGTATTTAATAGTAGAGTAGAGGATAAGTACAATGATTATATTCAAATATATACAGATGGGGCTAAGAATCCAGAGACAGAATTAACAGGATTGGGGGTAGTAATACCAGATAAAGGAGTAGGAATAAATAGAAGAACATCTAACAAATTAGCAGTATATACAGTGGAGATGCTGGCAATGTTAATTGCATTAAGATGGGTGGAAAAGGTGGGGCAGGACAAAGTATTGGTATATTCAGATTCATCTTCAGTTTTAGTAAGTTTAAGGTCATTTTATTCCAAAAGTCGTCAAGATATACTATATGAGGTATTGCAATCATTAACGAGAATAGTAAATCAAGGAAGACAGGTAAAGTTTATATGGGTTCCAGGACATGTAGGGATAAAGGGGAATGAAAAGGCAGATACACTAGCAAAAAGGGCATTAACAAAAGGGAATATAGAAATGCAAGTAAGCTTTAGTAAGTCGGAGGTCAAAAGTGTGATATGGGGGAAAATAATTCAAAAGTGGCAAGAAAGATGGAATGGGGAGGGGAAGACATTTGTATAGAATTCAAAGGGATGTTAAAAATACATGGGTAGGAAGTGGAAATAGGAGGGAGGAGGAGGTGATATCTAGGTTAAGATTGGGGCATTGTTTGTTAAATAAAACACTTAAGTTGATAGGGAAGCATCAGGATGGAATGTGTGAGGGATGCCGGGAGGAGGAGTCAGTAGAGCATGTAGTTCTGAGATGCAGTAGGTATAATGATCAGAGAGAGGTGATGAGGACTAAGTTGAGTGAAATAGGGGTGAAGAACTTAACATTAAAAGAGTTATTAAGCAAGGGTCATAGGGTGCAGGCTAGTATTCTTATGAAATTTTTGAGAGATACTGGGGTGGTTAATCGGATATGAAGCAAAGTGGTAGGAGGGTTAAAGTGTGAAGGGTAATGTTTAATAGGGAGGTGTTGTGTGTGTGTGTGTGTGTGTGTGGGGGGGGGGGGGGGGGGGGATTTAGTCTGTAAACCTATTATCTGATTCACACTCCGGAGCAGAGGGGGGCGGTAATGCACCATAAAGCTGGATGCCAACCGCCGTAAAATACGAAAAAGAAGAAGAAGAAGATGAGAGAGGAAGGATGTGTTAACCACATGGAGAAGCTTTACCCACAATGCTGTCTTGTGTTTGTACCCGGTTTTGAGGAACTTCTAGTTCTGGAACTCAAATGTGAGTACTACTGTCGTTGTTTTGTTTGTATATATGATGTTTTGGTAAGGTTTATGTAAATATGTTATGGGGAAATGTGTTAATGGTTGCACTAAGTTTATCTGTTTGTTTGGTGCAGAGGGTTCCTTGAGTAAGCATGAGGAAACAGCTCAACTATAAACCTGTCCAAAGGAGTATTTGATTGTCTTCGTTCTGCCGACAACGTCCTTACCATCCAGTGTTCATTTCATGAGATACTTCAATTTACCAACAGCCGCTGGGGGCCTCGGCCATAAGATGATGGGGTTTCAATAGCATAGATCTTGAGTACTGTTCCATCTCAATGCTACTTCTACAAGGACTGAGCTCTTGGTAGCCAAAATGCTACTATAAAAGACTGCACTTTTTGGTGGTTCATATACAGCAGGACAGATATGTATGTGGAATGTTTTCGGGATGAATTGTGATTTGAAATGCATATGACTCATTGAAACGTAGAAGTCTCTGGTCCCTTAATTATGTAACAACAAAAGTGTTTTGAAGTCAGATGTTACAGACTAAATTATCATTTATGCCTGAGTTAATGTCAAAACTCACAAGGTCTACATATAAATAAAGCTGGTTATGTGTAAAATGAATGTAAACAGTTGAGAGGGAAATGGATGGGTACAGGTCTTAAATGAACAGTTTAAAACATGTTGCCGTTTGGAATAGTTTGTTTGAAAATGGTACAGGAGCTCGCCTTCAGGGAGACCTGGTGGGGCCTACTATCTGATAGCAAGCCTTCAGGGAGACCTGGTGGGGCCTACTATCTGATAGCAATTTATGCTTGCTGTTAAGGTGGCTGGGGTCCAGGAAATCGCATCCAGGGAGGCCTGGTGAGGCCTACTACCTGCTAGCAATCCATGCTAACCGTCAAGGTGACTGGCAACTGGGAACCCACCTTCAGAGAGGCCTGGTGAGGCCTACTACCTGCTAGCAATCCATGCTAACTGTCAAGGTAACTGGCAACTGGGAGCCCACCTTCAGGGAGGCCTGGTGGGGCCTACTATCTGATAGCAGTTGAGGGCCAGCCTGCAAGCATAGATCTTTACACGAGGCTTGGGGGAGCGACGGCCTCACATGAGAGGAGGCACTCGGGCAGAAAAAGTCAGAAGCCCTGCAGAGCTGGACGTAGATCTAACTGAAGTTCATGTGCCAGTCTGAACCTACACTCTCTGAAGTTTTACACAGAGAGGAGATGCTAACCGCTTTACCCTGAGGTGGCTACCGGCCCAAAAATACCTACCAGTTTAGTCTAGAACATGTACTCGCCTAGCAATGCCCTATATACCCGCGGGAATGAGCGGTGTCCTCAAAACTACTCGCACACTGAGAGGTCTATTCACTGCGCACAGTGAACAGAGCGGCGGCTCGTTCACTACTATATATTGGCTGAAGTTGTGTTTATTATTTGTTGTGTATGAATTTTAACAATGTATAGAGATGTTGTATTTTTATTGTACCTACAGTCAAGATCTTGGAGCTTGTTCAGCAGAAGGACACTGTGACCAGAAGTCGTCAAAATGACGTCCAAATTACACACACAGTAGCTGATTCTACAACAAGCATGTATTTGTCTGTTTGGGGCGAAATACCTGTACAAATCGGAAAATGGTATGAATTTGAAAATGTGTCCGTGAGAAACCTTGCCTCAACACAACTGTGCAGAGCCGATTGTCTATGATTGGAGATCTTGGTGCTTGTGTACAAGTAGATCAAAGAGAAAGTGTACAGATGTTCGCGTGGAATATCTTTGTCCACAATTTCACACTTTGCCTTTTGTGAATCATGAAACTCAGATGACCAGATGCTTGCACTGCAAAGCATTCTGCAAAACCAGTAAAATTAGGTCAACAGTTCGGGGACACATCACCATTGATGTTGGTACGGGTAATCAAAAGTTTGTTCTGGATCACGAGCTTCATTTGCAAAGATGTGTGAAGGATGAGGGAGATACCTTGGCTTCAAAGATTTTGAGCCACGACAAGTTAAGAGTTGAAATGTGTCGAGGACTAATTGTTAATGCTAATGCTAATGTCTCTGAACAATGTAGTCCAGCAAATTTCAGTGCAGAGGATGTGTAATGTTTTTTTGTCTGTGTACCATGGATTAAACCTAAGTTTATAGTTTATGTAGTAATATCACTGGTATACAGATGCATCTAAAAAAAAAAAATGCATGTTTTGCAGGGACATTTATGTTTTAGTTGACAGCTGATTTTATACACACACTAATAAGTCTTTAAAGGGGTCATGAACTGGCTTTTTAAATGTTTAATACTGTCATGTGAGGTCAACTTATGACGTTTGCGTGGTTTTTACATTTAAAAACATCATAGTGAATAAGTAATAGGCTATTTTCTGACCTGGTTTTGAGGCTCTCTCAAGACACGCTCAGTTTTGATGGGTGTGCTACGCTGAACACTTGGAAGTAAACGCCCACAGCTAGGATTGGATAAGATTTGCATAATGAGCTTCTGCTCCCTCTGTCAGTGACAGCGTGTGGCAAACGGTAACCGGAATTGCGCCAAACATCGAGTCAAGAGAGTAAACAACGCACATCAAGACAGTAATGTACCAAGAACACCACAAATAAAGTATTCTCCAGTCTGTGACAGGGTGCTTCAGTCAGAGATGTACACATAATCAGTACTATCTGTAGCAATGCAATACTATCACATATAAAAAAAATGTTTTACTCACATTAGTGTGTAGCTTCATTCGTTCATGTAATCTCATCCTGTCTGCAAATCCAGTCTCGTTTACAAACGAATACGTGATCAGAAATGAAGGAACAAACGCAGTGTCTTCCCCACGTGAGCTGGATATTCATTAAAAATAAAGTTAATCCATGCATTCATAATATTGGAATTCGAATGCTTAAAAATCAGAATACAAAAAGCTTATGTGCTATGTTTATTGCTTATAAATTCGATGCTGTCTAGCTCTATGCTGCTCTTAGCTGTCATGTTAGTGGCACGAGTCGGTGGGCGGGGCTACAGAATCAGACGTTGTTCTTCTTCTGTTGAGGCGGTGCTTCACCACACTCAGACGTCATAGCCGTGCACATTCTGAGATTGGTCGTTTTCTGGGTCTGGTGTCAATAAAAGCTTTTCTTTGACTAACAAGGAAGTTTTCAGCTCTGGAACTTACAGGATATTCTTATATATATCCATGACCTTTTATATATATCAAAAGCTCAAGGGAAACTTGATTTCTCAATTCATCACCCCTTTAAGTTGGTTATTGTCAATGGTGACTATTCTGCTAGACATTGTTTAGCATGAAAAATAGCCTAGAATGTTTGATTTTGTTATTGTAAATGTCACCAAGTTACACTGCATTTGTCAGGACTCGGGTTTGATCATTGCTCTTCCTGCTTTTTCTCTCATTTATGTTTCCCTGTATTTTGCCAGTGCAACAGAAACACTATTTCATTGCACAGCCGAGCTGCCAAGCCAGGGGAAATAGCTGATGACGTAATCCAAGGACAGGCCAAAGTCATCAACAGGTAGACAGTCCAGTGAGGCAGTAATGTAAGAGGGCAAGCCGGAAGAGAGGTCAAGAGGCAGGCAGGTTCAAGACCAGCAAAATGACACAGTCCAAGGTGCAGGGCAGAGAATAATCCAGGCACAGAGTCAATAACAAAAGGCAAAATCCAAAAGGAGATGGGAAAACTGAGCTGCAGGGCTGGATCAGACTAGGAAAAACCAAACAGGATCAAAATTTGGCAAGGCACAAATAGATTCACATTGAAAGGCTAGATCATGACAGAAAAACAGTCGGGCAGAGAAGGAAGGAAGCTAAATAGTGTGAGAAATTAAATGAGAGGAGAAACAGGTGAGAGAGGTGTGCAAGAGCCCTGATTATAATGCAGCGCAGCTGCCGCAGAAATCAAGTGCGGGAAACTTAAATGGAGAGACAGGTGAGAGCGGTGCAGTAGTGCTGATTAAGAAAAGAGCACAGCTGTGGTGCGGTGGAATAATACAGGGAAACATAAATGAGAGAAAAAGCAGGAAGAGCAATGATCAAACCCAAGTCCTGACAGCATATTGTGTGTACAACACACTTTATTCACAGATATTTTTCAAAATGTGTTTATTGTACACGTAGAAATAAGCAATTTTGTACAGTATTGTGTTTAGTATGGTTGGATTGAAAAATTGTCAACGTTTTTTTTTGTCTTGATTTTGCATATACAAATTTCAAATGATATATAAATATATATCTTTAATGTAACTTTTTTTTTTAAGTTTTGTGCTTTGTCTTCATATGAAATAAAGTCTTTTTGAATTTTATCAATGTTGTAAAATTATTAAAACGTTATTACAAGAATTGATTAAGTGCACTTTCATGGTGTGTCTTTATTAGAAGTAACATCCCAAAATTAATATGCATGAATATCAAAAGGCATTTTAGTGGAGTAAGTGCAAGTTTTCAAATTTAGTAATGTTTGTGTCAAATAAATTATATTAGATTTTTTTTTAAATATATTTGTTTTATACAAATATAATTTTGCACAACTATATTGGAATGTAATTTATTTATTATATAATATAGATTCTTTTAAAACAGGTTTACAGTTATAGGCATAATGAATAAATTATGCAAAACAAAATTCTATTTCGGTTTACAGCAGTGTTGTGTAGTTATTGGTGGTGGAACACTTACAGGTTCACGGTTCAATACGGGTTCAGTACAATAGGAAATATGTTCACACTTTAGGGTCCAATTCTCACTATAAACTATGACTTTGCCTCAATAAACCCCTAATTACTGCTCATTAGTTAGTAAGGTTGTTAAGCTTAGGTATTGGGTAGGATTAAGGAAGGGATGTAGAATAAGGTCATGCAGAATAAAGCATTAATATAGCCCCGTTTCCACCAAAATTACCCGGAACAATTTGTACCAGGAACTTTTTTCCCCCAGACCTGCTGCTGTCTGCGTTTCCACCGCGGTCTAAAGTACTGAGAAGATTAGGCAAATTAGTCCGGTGATGTAGGACTGCGCGCGGCGCGACTGCTCCTCCCAGTCAGCGACGGACAGTAATCATTTTTGTGCGATACTGTCTGCAACAATAACAAGTGGAGGAGATGCAAGCAGTGCTGCTTTTGCTGGTTATATATTGGTTTACTAAAGAGGTCATTAACAAAACGGTGGAAAAGAGACAAGCATTGATACTAAAGCGTATTCTGAAAGCTCGTAAAGCTAGATTTAAAATAAGACAAAGTATGTTATCATCAGCTATTACGGACATTGACCGTGCAATGGCTGAGACGAACGCGCGCCATCGGACAGAAAGAGCAAGACTGATATTTACTGAACGCTGAACGATCCTCGCAAAAGACTTTTAAAAATGCCGTGAGTTCAACCAATCAGCATGTTCAGCGCCCAAGTCCCACCCCCGAAAGTTCCCGAACTTTGAAAAAGTACCACCTCGGGAGCAGTTTTTATTGTGGACTTCTAATTTGTGACCAGTGTATTGTTTTTCTCTATCCTCTGCGTATCCTCGTTCGTCAATACATCATGTGTCGGGTCAAAGGTCACTCTTTTGGCATAAGTTGATGCATACAATCGTCTGCCGGAAGCTAGTTATTTTAGTCTGTAAAGTCATAAATATGTTTTGTTTTGTTTTTTATACTAAAAATGCATGGCTTCGCTTCTTTATTAACCCCCTGCAGATGGATTACTTTTATGACGGATAGATGCACTTTTATGGCCATCAAAATCTTGAATCATTCCCATTAAAAAGCTTGGAAGAGTCAGGACATTTTTAATATAGCTCTGATTTCATTCGTCGTATACACCATAGGATGACTTGAGGGAGAGTGAATCATGGGCTAATTGTAATTTTTGGGTGAACTATCACTTTAAGTCTCTTTGATGATTGATGGCCATGACAGTGTGTTCAATGTGTTTTGTTGTTCTTTTGTGTGTTTTGTTATCAATTTGGAATTGTAAATTACTAATGTGGAGTATATAATTTGAGTGTTTCACTTTGTGTTGAAATAAAAGTGTTTCCATCACAAATTTGTGTAAGTTATTGACTGAAATCATATATGGTTAGTATATGCAGAGATATTTTAATATTGACTGAAATCATGTATGATAATTATATGTAGTTGATATGTGTATTATATAAGCTTGAGGAGCAAGCACACCATTTCCCTATTAAAAAATATGAAAACTGTATGAAATACATAAACAAGTGACACAAAATGTAAATAAATGCTATATGATTTTAATTTGACTAGCATATGATTCAGTATAAGAACTCTTTATATATATATATTACAGAACACTTATTTCTGCCATTTTTTCCATCATCAAACAATAACTACTTATAACATAACTACTATTGCTACTCTGTTGTGGAAGTCCCAAATATTTTTTCAACTTGTGCAGGAGGTGCAATTGAGGGGAAAATCACACATTTGCAGCAAACGCATCGCTCACTTTGGGTAATTCCTTGGCATAAATCAGGGGTGTCCAAAGTCTGGCCCGCGGGCCAAATGCGGCCCGGGGATGAATTTCAAATGGCCCGCAGCGCGTCTATTAAAATGTATTATATGGGGCCCGCCACGGATCATTTACAAATCATGCAGTTTCACAATGTCGCCGCAAGGTGGCAGTACTAGACTTTAGGCCAGGGAAACAGCGCCCAAAGCGGAACGAAACAGCGCTACTGCCTGTGCTCTGCGTAACTCGCGAGCTCTGACTCTGAACAAATGTGTTTACCTGTTGAGTGTCTCGATCACGCGCCCACTAAACAGCCTTCCGAAGCCCGTGAGAAGTGTTCGAGTTCAGCACTGAGGTCTCCGGTACTGAATCTCTCTGTGATTTGATTTAATTTAAATCCAGTTAATAAACAACACTAACGTGCAAATCAGCTGAGCCGATTCAAAATACTTTTCAAACAACAATTTGCATTTCGAATTTATCATGGATTTACTGTGGTAACACCTGTAACCGTGGTAATTTGTCAGAAATGTAGGTTAATATCTAATTTTATTTAATTTGTAATGTAGACATGTATTAAATGAGTAATAAAGGCCAAATTGCAGACAATTTTTTTGTCATAAACTTGCAGTTTTGTGCATTTGTAATTATGTCTACAGACTAAATACCATTATATATATATATATATATATATATATATATATATATATATATATATATATATATATATATATATATATATATATATATATATATATGTATATATATATGTATATATATATATGTATGTATATATATATATATATATATATATATATATATATATATATATATATATATATATATATATATATATATATATATATATATATATATGTATTTATTACTTTTTGCCTTGTGTGCACTGCAAAAAATGCTGTCATTTAGTATTTTTGTCCTGTTTCTAGTTTAAATATATCTAAAAATTATTAAATCAAGATGTTACGAGATAAGTTAAATGACATTAGATATTTTTTCTTGTTTTCTGGAAAATAAAATTTAATTGAAGTGAGTTTTTGTTTAAAACAAGCAAATATATCTGCCAATGGGGTAAGAAAAATAATGTTTCTGTTTGGAATCTTTAAGGAAGATTTTGGAAGATTATTTTTCTAATCCATTGGCAGATAATTTAGTTTGTTTCAAGCAAAAACTCAATTCATTTTTATTTTTCCCCCCAGGAAACAAGAAAAAATATGTAATTTTCCTTAGTAAAAGCATCTTGATTTCAGAACTTTTTGATATTTGGACTGAAAAAAGACAGAAATACCAAGTCAGAAAAGCATGTTTTGTAGTGTGGTTTTACCTGTGGTGATCTAAATAGAACTCTATTCTTATTTAAATTTAATAATTGCTCTAACTCCGTAATATATAAAAATTTTACCCATTAAAACTTTTTGGTTGATGAAAGTTTTACAGATATTGTTAAATATCTATCTATATATATATATATATATATATATATATATATATATATATATATATATATATATATATATATATATATATATATATATATATATATATATAGACTAGAAAAGGGACCGGCCCCCGGGTATGTCCACAACATCGAATCCGGCCCCCTTTAAAAAAAGTTTGGACACCCTTGGCATAAATGGATATGACGTTTTTGTAAGCGTTCCCAGGAATGCAGACCAAGTCCATAGGAAACAATGATTTTATCCACATCTGAAAAACAAATATTTCAAGGAAGAAATGTCTTGTAGTAGACTGACAGGTAAGAATACTTTACTGATATAAATCTTTCCACATGCGCCAATGGAGAGATATTGAGTACGAAAGTCCCAATGTGTGAATATAAAACCAACTTTACCAAAGTCATTAAACACGTGTTGAATATCCAGCAAACTATTTAAAAATATTAATAATAAGAAACAAAATGGGCATGTCATATTAAGTTTAACAGTATGAAAATAAACTAAGGGTTTACTATAGTAACCATGTTTTTTTTTGGCGTATTGATTACCATTTGAATAACCACAGTTTTAATAAAAATACCACGGTTAAACTGGTTAAAAAACATGGAAGTGTAGCAAAAAGTTTGTGGTTACTATAATAACCATGTGTTTTTTTGTTTTGTTTTATTTGTAGTAAAATCATGGTTAATTTTTGTAAGGGTCGAGATGTGTTACTCTGTTCCATACGCATGAGTATTGAGTTATTTACAACTTCAGAATACCTCGAAACAAGCGATTTGACAAACAAACACAGAAATACAAATTAAATATACATAAAGGACATCAACATAAGCAACTAATCATAAATAAGCTAATGTATACAGCAATGCATGTCTAAAGACACGATAATCTCCTTTCAATGGCCATAATAAACTAATGCACATTATAACAGCAAAATATAATAAAGCATATCACACACACGATACTTTAAATTGACACACAACAGCCGTGAAATGAACAAAATGATATGTTGTATGAAGCTGTAAAGTTGATCATCTGTGAAAGCAGCGATCGAGGCTCCACTGCACGGTGTGACATCACAGGGCTCATGACGTCACAGTGCTGCATTCCGAGCTACATTCCAGCGAACATTCCGAGCTGCGCCAGTATAAAAGTCAGCAGCAGCAGCGAAGACTTTCACACAATCAGCAGCAGCAGCGTTCGCCCAGAATAAGTTACTTGATATCATAATATAAAGCGCAAGTCTCTTCATTTACCTAATTTAGCTCAATTAAAATGGCTATCCCACTTGGATCCATATTGGTGGCGGATTGGCACCGCTGTGCAGACAGCAGAGAGTTCTTCAGCAAAATACTGCACAAGAAGACACGGCGAAAGTTTGGGCTCTTGGAGGCGCCGATGATGCCTCCTCATATGAATGTGGACATCGTTCGCTACAAGGTTCTTATCTCGGGTAAGACTGGAGTCGGGAAGAGTGCTCTTGCTGCCCGTCTCGCTGGCCTCGATCTCCCCAAAATGCATAATGAGACCACAGGCATAGAGACAACAGTGGTCTTCTGGCCTGTGAGACTAAAGGACAGTGGCCGTGTGCTGTTTTTCCGCTTTGAGCTTTGGGACTGTGGAGAAAGTGCCATGCGAAGATTTGACCACATGCTACCGTCATGTAAGGAACAGGTGGATGCCATCCTTTTCCTGTTCTCCTTCACTGATCGTGGCTCCTTTGATGATCTTTCAAATCAGAAATCACGGATCACCGAATCTTCAGATCCAGTGGTTAAATTGGTGGTTGGCACCAAATTTGACTTATTTATGCACACAGACGTGACAGAGAGTGACATAACACATTTTCAAGAGGTGTGTGGTCTTCCGGTCTTCCGAGTGGGAGGTGATGTGAGTGCGGGGCTTGGTGAAGTAGCACCTCTCCTAAATGCCCTTGCAGAACATCTGTGGCACCAGGACTGTAAGGCTGCTTCATCTGTCTCCATCTCCCCACAGGCTGCTCTCAGAGAAACGGGCTCAGAGATCATTGTATAGCTTGTGTGTATTGTAGATCAATTTCACATCTGTTGGTCAGTATAAGGCAAACTTTATGGATGGACTATGCTGCTATGGAAATACTATACATAACAGAGAAAAAAGAAAATAAAAGTCAGCAGCAGCAGCAGCGAAGACTTTCACACGATCAGCAGCCAAACACTGGACATCTGCTTTTACCATGAACACTAGAGCACTGTCTCCTACTGTAGCAGCTATGGAGAACAGCTCAACAGGTGAATATATCTCATATTCATATTTTCACACATTAAACACAAGAAATATTTAGTCATATGAGGATCATGTTACATTGGGAAGAGGAAAACACCAAACTTGGTCAAAGTATTTAGTTGACAAGCTCACAAACTACATCTTAGTATATAGGTTTTATTTCACTATGCAAAAAAAGGGTGAAAAAATTACAATTTAAAAATTTTAATTTTTAATAATATTTGAATATCTGAAATATAGTTACATATATAATGAAACAGTCAAATACACATTCAAATGACAAAGCAAAACTAATACCCAGATATAATTATTGTAAAATACGAAATCTGTGATGAATTGGCCTTTTTGTCGTATTGGCTCCTAGCTCTGGTGGAGCACTCTGGGCGGGACTTGCTGGCTATTTGGGAAGAGAGGGCTGTTCACCCCAAGTCAGCACCTTGAGTTAGGACTAGGGTGTGTCCTGTAAGGTGGTGGGTGGGACACAGGCCACACCCTATATTGCCAAAAGTCGACGGGACAATTATTATTATTTTTTTAAAGAAGCTAATATCTGAAATATAGTTACATTTGGAATGAAACAGTCAAATACACATTCAAATGACAAAGCAAAACTAATACCCAGATATAATTATTTTAAAATACGAAATCTGTGATGAATTGGCCTTTTTGTCGTATTGGCTCCTAGCTCTGGTGCAGCACTCTGGGCGGGACTTGCTGGCTATTTGGGAAGAGAGGGCTGTTCACCCCAAGTCAGCACCTTGAGTTAGGACTAGGGTGTGTCCTGTAAGGTGGTGGGTGGGACACAGGCCACACCCTATATTGCCAAAAGTCGACGGGACAATTATTATTTTTTTTTTTAAAGAAGCTAATATCTGAAATATAGTTACATTTGTAATGAAACAGTCAAATATATGTTCAAATGACAAAGCAAAACTAATACCCAGATATAATTATTTTAAAATACGAAATCTGTGATGAATTGGCCTTTTTGTCGTATTGGCTCCTAGCTCTGGTGCAGCACTCTGGGCGGGACTTACTGCCTATTTTGGAAGAGAGGGCTGTTCACCCCAAGTCAACTGGTGTGTTCGACATCAGCTGCGGCCGGATGCAACTGATCAGCGAGAGTAGCCGCGTGTAGGCGGGGAGGATCTGCAAACGGAGACATGCAGTCGGACACTTGCTGCTTCCCGCAGTGACGCTTGCGCTGTGTTTGTATATTTTATCAGCTGAAGTTAAATAAATGCAATATTTGGCAATGCACAGTTGTTTCAGAGACATTATTGTCATGTAATACTTTATGTACTGCTTAATAAAGCGCGTGTTTGTACAAGAATAAAGTTCAACATATAAGCCTACACTATCAATGAAATGAGGTCTACTTTTTTATCAGTTTTATTTTGATAAACATGACAATATAACATCGAGACTACATGAACGGAGGTTTTACTGTTATAAAAAACAGATTTGTGAGCATTAGTTGAGCTGAAGGTGTCTGAATAAACACGAAACACACGTGATCGCTGTTATGCGGTGAATCTGGCCAATCGTGGAACAGCTGTGTCGTCATCAGAGTCCGTGCAGCTGCTCTGGAGAATCTGCACCGGCTGTATTAGCGGCTGCTCTCGAATCGCTCTCGCAAGTTAGGACTAGGGTGTGTCCTGTAAGGTGGTGGGTGGGACACAGGCCACACCCTAGATTGCCAAAAATCAACAGGACAAGTAAACCATGATTATGTTGTAATACCAGTGTAATACCCAAATTAAAATACAAATTTGTGTCCTCATAAATCGCATAAGCACACACACACACACACACACACACACACACACACACACACACACACACACACACACACACACACACACACACACACACACACACACACACACACACACACACACACACACACACACACACACACACACACACACACACACACACACAGACAGAGAGAGAGAGAGAGAGTTTCAAAAATAACACAACACTGCCATCTTTTGTTGATAGAGGGGAGGGCTCACAGAGAGCCAAAAAGATTATTAAACTTTGACAGAATTTAAAATATCAGGAATCCATTCATATGTCTGTATCTGCCATGTTTTGTCATTATACTGATGAAGTTTGAAGTAATCCGGATGAAAACTAGACAGTGATTTAAAGCATTTTTGAAAGTGACACACTTCCTGCTGCCAGTTGGTGGCCACACACACACACACACACACACACACACACACACACACACACACACACACACACACACACACACACACACACACACACACACACACACACACACACACACACACACACAGACAAACCCCTTAAAGCTATTTGGTTAATGGGACACAGGAAATGTCCTAATAAACCATGTTTACGTTGTAATATGTAGTATATTTTTAAAGCTATTTGGTTACATTTTAATAAAACATTGTTTATTATGTTTTTAAACACACACACACACACACACACACACACACACACACACACACACACACACACATTTTCTTGTAGATTCAGTTTTTTAAATATATGATGGCTACAAATATTTTCAGCAAATTCCTTCTTAAGAACAACATTTTGAGGTATGTACGTTGCATATGTTGTCCAAAGTAATATTTGAAAGGAAATGACGTGATTAATTTTGACAAAAAATTATTGTAAATGTCAGAATAGTTATTTTATAAAGTCTATATTCTATATTCTATAAAGTCTATATTCTATAAAGTATAAAGGAAGTCTTCAGTCGTTTGTAGGACAGTGAAAACAGCGGTGTACAGATAAGTAAATTGTGTTAAAAATACAGTTTTTTTTACACGCGAAACATGAACACATGTTATATTGCACACTGTAAACACAATCAAAGCTTCAAAAAAACACGAAGAACGGGACCTTTAAAAATGCTTGTGTTAACTCAATTAAATAGGCTTACACACACAACAAAAAGTTTTAAAAAGGACAATATTAGTGAGCAGAATTAGCCTAATAATATGGCTTAAGTATTGTCTGTGAAATTGGGGGAATGATATTACCACTGACTCTCATTTATTATTTAACTTACCACAACTATCAGTCCAAAATAAATACAGTATATATCGACAATGTACTTAAATAAGGTTACAATGATAAATTATACAATATACACCAACAAATGCGTTCAATTATATAGTATATCAAATGTAAATATTGTTTAATCATTAAGAGCCTGTGTCAAATGTCCTGAACTGGTTGATGTAACTGTTCTCTGTGAGTGCTGAAGGGCAAATGATGGCTTGGAGCTTAATGTCAGAAAACTTCTACAAATTGTATAAAATAAAAAAGGCACTATGTTTATGATATGGCTCACATATTTAGGTCTAATAACTACATTTTTGTCTATAAAGTCTTAAAACCACATTCTGTGATACAACAATAGTATTTACAAAGAATATGGTGGATTCACAACTGTCATGACATTCACTGGAAGCAGATCGAGTGATATAAACGGTGAAACAGATGAACAGATGCCGTTTAAACTGGAATATTGCACGGCTGAAAAAGGCCTTTTGCCAATCAGATTCCAAAGCCCTGTGTGTGTGTGTGTATGTATAGTATTACAGACTCCCTGTCTCTTTTCCTCTCTTCTCTCTCTCTCTCTCTCTCTCTCTCTCTCTCTCTCTCTCTCTCTCTCTCTCTCTCTCTCTCTCTCTCTCTCTCTCTCTCTCTCTCTCTCTCTCTCTCACTCACTCACTCACTCACTCACACACACACACACATATATAGCCTATAGTGTTTTGTACAGTTTTTTTTGGTTGAGAAATCTATCGCCAGCACACAGCACATATTTACACATTCAACAAAGGATTCTTTTCTGATGACTAAATTCACGTCTCGCGCACGCACTGTACGCTGATACTTGCATAGGCGTATGTGAGAATTCAGACTTTAGTGAGAACATGAATAGATTTCCATTTATTTTATATCAGCTAATGATATTTCTTACCCAAGATCTTCCCCTAAATGTATCACAAACATTAGCAATACATTTAAATAAATAATCGTTTTTCCGATAATAAGCTTACTGATGAATGTGTTAATTAGTTTTCAATTTGTAACAATATAAGTGAGGACATTTGGTCTTGAAATATATTGTCAAAACAAGTTGAAGCATATGAAAGCGCACGTACACACACAGCTCTCTTCTAAACTGTAATTAAGATCACCTGTCTGTAATTATCGTTTCATTATAACCTGATCCAGAGTCCTGCACGGGTCCGATTTTGTAAACCCGCACCCGCAGTGCTTAAAACCGCATCCGACCCGTTTTCCGACAACAGCACTAAATAAAATCTGCATCCGACCCGACCTGCTCAAAATAGAACCGAGACCCGACCCGCACCCACAATAAAATCTGTTTAGCATATCACATTATAGACACACTTACAAAAATGTTTATTGCCAGCATACAGAAGTTATTACACGACCATTAACACAAGGACAACTTCAGCCGGGACATTCTAAAACGCTTAACGTGAAAACGCTTAATGTGGCTTAACGTAGGTAAGACACTGTTATAGACGCACTGTTGGGCATTGTGACGTCAATACTTGGAGTGGCGGCCATGTTGATAGCCTCCTTTACTGCTACTCGGATTACTGCGCACTGTTTATAGACGTACTCCCTCTCAGTCGTGTCTTAATTTGATTAATTTGGCATTATTATTTCAACCATGGTAAACTGTTGCTGCATTGTAGGGTGTAACAGCGCAACACATTATCGCCATGGGAAAAAGGTCGAAAAGGGATTAACTTTCCACCGCTTTCCTGCTTGGAGGCGCAACCACGGAGACCAAGTAACAAAGGGTCGTCGGCTTTCACAAAAGGACGCTGTCAGCTGGATGCAAGAGATGGAATTCAAGTGGAAAGGGTGATTGGATCCGTCCGCAACAAGTACACTATTTTGTCAGATAAAGTACCGATTCACATGGTGTTGCCATGCAAGGATGAAGACATGACATTCCTCGATAAGATTGTGTCTGTATGTTGTGCTCTGACAAACATGAGCCCTAGTGTTGTGCTGAAATAAATGTGCATTAAATACAGCCATAAGTGTCTGTTGCATCCATACCCACAATCGTCACAATAAATATACTTAAATTAAATGCATGTGTTTTATAAACAAGAAGCAATAACAGTATAATGTGCAAAAGCAAGAATTGTCACACAATCAGATGTTTTTCAGTGTTTATTTGCAAGTAGTGCAACCTGAGAACACAGAACGCTGCAGTGCAGTTGAAATGCTTCAAGGTAAAAGGTTACAAAGGCTTCGTGATCTGCAGCTCCTGAACCCATACATTTGTGAACTGCACATTTCATATGGATCCAAACCGTTAATAGTTCCGATTTTGTCCATATACCGGTCCCTGCTTCCCTATTTAACGCATCCCAGTAAATTCCACATCCTTTTCGGGATTTTAACATAGTTTTTCTTTCTCCCAACTCTGCTTCTGCTCGTTCGATGGAGTGAGGACTCCTCTGTATGTTTACATTCACGAGGCCATCAACATGGCCACCACGTCCCAGAATGCAACGCGGCACCCAAGCCCTATTAAGAGACCAAACTCAGTAAACATAATACTAATAACGTATACTATGTACAAAAAAATCAGAAAATGAACGCAACGAGTTTAATTACACGTTAAGCGTTTTCCTCCCATAGAAAACCATTATAAGAAAACGCTTAACGTGGCTTAATGTACTAAGACAGTGTTATTAAGAGACCAAACTCAGGAAACATAACAAAAATACTGTTCGATAGAACAGCTTGTGCTTGGTTTTGTTACCACAGTTATCTGCGTGCTTCCTCAGCGATGAACTTCCACATTTGCGGCTATCTTTTCTTCAACTTCTCATGATCCATCTCGACGACTGCAGTGCAGGCAGATCGCACGCGCGGTTGTGATTCTTCTGGGAGGGCACGCACGCGGCCACAAATAAACTGATATGGATTTGAAATTATTTTATCAACTTGAAATACAGGCAAGGCATACTTTTGTATATGCATATTTTTTAGGAACACATCTACAATATACATACATATATTTTTATATATAGGCCTATATTCGTTTGTACGTGACTGTTTAAAACCCGTGTTTAGACCCGTGTTTCTCCCTTGTCCGACCCGACCCGTATCCGACACAGTAGGATGTTTTTCACCCGTTCAGCAATATTCGCGGGTCACCCGTCGGGTACCCGCACCCGTGCAGGACTCTGACCTGATCCTTACCAGCATTTATCATTTGCCCTGTGGATAGACCAGGTTTATCGTGCTGTCTACTGCATGTTGTAAGTACAAGTTTGCTGAGTTGTTGTGTACAGATTGTGTATTACTTATCTGTTGTGTTGTTTAGAATAAATACCTAATCTGTGTCTTGAATTTCTTGTCCTTCGTCATGTTAATGGCAGCTGAGCCCTTAGGTTAATTGTTCTGTATGAGGTGGTGTTCGTTTGAGTTAGTATATTGCACATCTCCACTTACTGTCTGGATGTTCATTCATTCTTTTTCATGTGAAGTAACCTAATGGCCATAGAGAATGTAACAGTATATAATGCAAAATGGTAATTAAAATATTCGTCTTAATCAAAATTGTGAGCTGATTTTATTTACTAAATGTAGTAAACATGTTTGTGAAGGAGTGATCTAAGGTTAAATGGTTACATTGAATATTGCTGTTGAACCTTGTGTTCTTCAGAAAAAGACCTTTTGAACCTAGTCATGTGAGCATAACTGAGCAACAGTGGAACTATATACTGTATATAATGGGAGCAGGTTCTGCAATTTTACATAATTTGGGCCTTAAAGTAGACCTTTAGCCCATAGACGACTGACATTGCTATAGCAAACAAAACAATGAATACCAACCACCAGTGTTGAGAAATTGCTTGGCACTGCCACTCCGTCTCTCCAAGGGAGCTGAAATAGGTGATGCACCTGCTGTCAACATTGCAATGCTAAAACAGAAATATTTGACGTTATAATAACCATAAGACACGTATTGCAATATTTTCTGCTAATTTGCAGCTGTCATTGGCCTCCAGTGTATGAGAACATGTCTAAAACAACACATTGAAGAAATTCAACAGTTTAATACAATGCCAGCATTAACATACTTAAGATGTTAGCATGACATTTTAGTCAGATTTGTTAACTTTCATGGGTGTATGGTGTTTATGACACATTTTTACATGTATTCTGTCAGAATATATTTAATTAAATTCAAATTTCCCCCTAACTTTAAAAAAAAATATTAATATAACTTGATTTGAGGTCAAAATCACTTCAGAAAATACATTTTCCTGTCAGAAACCCTCCTCTCAGAACAGATTCTGTCAGGATATATTTTTTATATTGAAATTTCCCCCTAACTTTTTAACTTTTACAATTTAGAGTGATCTGTTATCAGAGGTGATTTGTCAAGATTTGCATCTGATTCAAGTTATGAATTTCAGAAATGTACACATATAAATCACACAGTTAGATAACAGTGCATTTCTCCAAAAAAAAAATACAATAACAGACATACATTTGTGATATAAAATACTATTTTCAATTACTTAATGCTTTCTATATTATATATTTTGTTCTATATGTGGGCATAATGCGGTCACTTCCCCAATGTTTTACACTATAATAATGAAATAATTATATCAAACCCAGCTATTTTACCTGAAATATTAAAATCGCATGTGCGTCGCAGTTGTGACGTCACCGGCGCGCTGCCGCTGCGCGCTCTCGCTCCAGTCCGCGGGAGCTCTGAGGGGAGAAGGGAGTGTGTTTGTTCACTCGTGTTCAAAAGCGTCTTAAAGGTTAAGAATCGATGATTAATTTATCTGTGTTTTGTTAAAATGTGTGAATGAGAAGCACGATTATGTTCTCTTTCATTAGAGCCGAGTTTAAAGGCTTTTAATCTGCAGAAGTGTAGTTTTAACCGAGTGAATGCATGAAGGTGTTTATGTGAGCGGCTCCTGTGGAGATGAATTTCTCTCCTGTGCTTCAATGTTTGGCAAATTGATAATACAGAGATTAATAACTGCATGTTTACAACTTGTGCAGGCATGGTGATGTGTTTTTGTGATTTATTTGTTGTGTGTGAATTTGCTTTATATGTTTTTATTTTAATCTTTTCAAAACTAATGTTATGTTTTAGAGTCATGAACAATGTGTTTAAACTAATATCTAACATTTCAAAGTGTTCATTCATTTTATGACTGTTTTTATGTCACCCGACATGGAAAGTCAACCTACCCATACTTGAAATAAGTTTTTAATAGTATTTGAGAGAGATTACAAACCTTTCCTCTGCTCAAGGATCAGTTGAGCTCCTCTGGATGATGCATTATCATGTTTACTGTTGTCTTACCAGCTTCCGTCACGGAAAACATATAAGATGAAGCACAATTGAGTAAAATGTTGGTGACGTTCATTATCATGTAAACATAATGGGTGATGTATTGCATCACAAAAAAAATATTGAGGTCATGTACATATATTGTGCGATATATTGATTATTGCGACAGGCCTAAGGGTCTGTCCATATAAACTTCCCTCGTCCACTTCACACAGTGGAACGCACCCGAAGGGAAGTGCTTAGGGAAGTTTGCAAGTGCGTGCCTAAAACTGGAGTGGAAAGCAGCACTAGTCTTGTCTGTTCATTTGTTTCGGACAGTTGCACCACCTGACATTTTGGGGGTTCAAGAAATGAAAACATAAAACAATATGTATTATTTGAACGTAATACAAATGAATTTGAACTAAGTAGGTTTGTGTCATGAATTTAATTATTTCTAAAGGAAATAATGCACCTGGACACAAAAACAAGCACATGTCATTGACCCCTGTATCAAATACTGTAAATGTGTGTGATTGAGGAGGTAAACTATATGAGTTCAGGATGAATAAGTGTTTGATGCATTACATATATTTATTTGATATTCAATCACTGCTGACTGCACAATCGTCTAAATAAGACATTTACTGCTTATATGGCATGATTGTATCTGATGTGATATTATATTAATACTATTTTCTTAGTGGTCGACTGATGGCCCATGCCGATATCTTGGAGAGCAGGTCAGCCGACATAAAGCTGATATACTTTATATTTCTTTGAGCTAATACATTAGAAATAAATCATTTGAAAATGATAGCTTCTTGATTCTGTAACCATATTACAGTATTTTCACAAAGAAATTATTGGAAAAAATATAAATACAAAGGAAGTAAACACTAACCAACAGGGCACTGTGTAGCTCATCTGGTAAGGTTGTGCAGTAGGAATACAATACCTTTCAGATGTACATGTTTATATTAAATGCCTGTTAAATGTTGAACATTTATGTTTATATGACTTTCCTCATTGTTCAACTCCAACCAGCTGGATGGTGCAAACTCAACTTCATCGGGCTCAATTAAATGAAGTGCAAATATTCCTGTAATGAACAGAACCGCTCAGTTTGATTTCCGAAAATGGATGAAATGTTGATAATTAACAATTAATAAATGAACATAGGACATATGCACTAATGATTATGATAATGATTTGTATCTGATCCACTTGTTGTTATTGGTCATCCTTGTTTTTCGACATATTTGTTGATTTGGTTGTAATGCTCATATAAATACTCATGTACATCTTGCCACAGCCTATAAAGTATGGACACAACAATTCTGTTTCCACCATGTTCCCCCACCAGGAATGCCGTCCTCTCAAGTGCCTTTGTGTAAAGGCAACGCATTTGTGAGTTTAATGCTAGCACCATCTGTTCATAAAGACTGATGAACATTGGTGAACACACTGCATAAGGAGCTGAGCTGCTATTTAAAATTGTTCATGTTAGTTCACAGTGCATTAACTAATTAAAGTTGGGGTAAGTGATATTTCTCAAAGTTGTTGCTGAATATTGTTGATATTTGAAATCAACCCAAACAAACACACCCCTCCCTCTCTTCATTGCTCCGCCTCCAAAGCTCACCCTCCAATCCTAACTGCTCTGCTCCGAGTTGGTCTTGAACCGGAGAACGCTAAACAGTAAACACCGCATTCTCTAGCAGTCATCATCAGCCTGAACAACTCTCAATAGCTGGGGTCCGTTACCGCAATGTAAGAGTGGATGTCTATTTATCATAGCAGAAACGCAACAAAATAATGCTTCACGAAAAATAAAGTGAAGATGATGAATGAACATACAGTACACATAAGAGTAAATACAAACTAGAATGTACATTTCCTGAAGAAAATGTGAGTGGTGCTTGCCGTGGCAAAAAAAATACACTCGGATGCTACTGTGATGCAAAAAAGCCAAGCAACATGTCTGTACGATGTTCTGGGGCTGAGATATGGCTTATTAATGTGTTTGTACGGTTGCTAGGGTACTGTACATGGTTGCTAGGATGTGTCTATACAGTTTATGGGGTGATATTGAAAGACTATTGGCCAGTCTGAGACAAAAGAGCCCAACTCTGTATTTCTACAATGCTCTCGTGCTGATATATGGCTCATTAATGTTGATATACGGTTGCTAGGGTGCTGTAACTGGTTGCTAGGGCGTGGCTATGAAATTTGAATGTACTACTTATTAGCTGCTTGATAGGTCGATTCAAATGAGCCCAGCCCCAAGTCTCTGTGAGGTTCTGAGGCGGAGATATGATCACACAAACCTCTTCTCAATGTTAAGTCAATGGGGACTCAATTGGGACGATTTTTCGCCTGCCGAAAACAAACATCGTACACCCGATCGCTTAGAAAAGATATAGCACACCTCTCCTCAATAAGCTGCACGATTTGACACCTCATTCATGGGTCTGCGACAAACGGTGCCAGAGGAGTAGTCAGTAGTGCGCCAAAGTTTTTGTAAAGGTGTTTATCTTTACAACAAAAAGAGAGAAATAGAGGCATTGTCAGAATGAGAAGTCAAGCAAGAAACACACCACCCACATTCCCTAATTTTAGGCACTTTATTTCCACTTTTATAAAATTGTAATTTGTGTTAATTGTCATCATTTTTAATAAAAATAAATACCTTTCTAATGAGATATGTGATGAAAAAAGGGAAGAAGGCGAACTCTTCAAAAGGCGGATTCGATCCCACGTCAGTCGCGTAAAAAACGAAATATGCTTTAATAATTGCGCCACTATTGACACTACTTATGACAATTATCAATATAGGGGTGCGTCTTAATCAGGGAGTCAGCCCATTGACTTATATACTGATCAGTGCCCTGACTACTGAACCAGGGAGACAGATTTAGACGCATGCAATGTCTGCAACCCGATCAGATTCCTTGCGGCACAGGAGTAAATTTCCAAATCAAAGATGATAGCGGTCGGTAACTCTGGTATACTTTGGCCGGGAGCGGGCGGTCTGACAATTATGCCAGCCGCTCTCGACACCCTTTGACAGCATATCCGCACTTGAACTTGAAATGAACACAACTTTCTGCAGCGGTGGCGTTCTACGTTCAGAAATAATGTTCTTTGCATCCTGTTCACGATATTTAATTATTTTTATTTTTGTCTTATAATTTAGAGTGAAATAATTTAGCCCATCTTTATCTGTGACATTTTACGGTGTTGAGAATATAAGAAAAAAGAAATACAATTAATCTATAATATATTTAAATCAGGAAAAGAGGTCTAAATTTAGAGGCATTGGTCTGGTCGGACGGGGAAGAAAATCATTTTAAGCGGAAAGCCGGTAAACACAGACAGAGTGAATTTTAAGCGGGAACAGGAGCGGGAGAGAAAAAAACAATCGCGCAAACCTGTAGGCTACTGCCCAGCATTCACCAAACTAATGAACTACTAAAACATATTTATAAAAGTAATCATATGTTTAGTAGCTTATGGTTTCATCTTTTGGTTTATTATGAACATTTTGGGGGCTTATTGCTTTAATTCATGTTGTTAGCGTGATGCTTATAAAAGGTTATTTTTAGCCACATACGGCAACCGTTTCAATTATATTTAGAACATTACCGTGAGGACACTTGATGAACAAATAATTCCACACACCTGGAAAAATGCTCTTTATTTGAGTGAGTGGGTGGCTCTTAAAAGAGCCGTTGTTGCTTGGTGACGGCTTCATCCTCTGAGTTCCTCCTGTAGAGCTTCGCGGATGTTGCTCCGCAGAAGCTCGTTTCCCTCTTGGCTGAGGTGGACTCCGTCCCTGCACAGGTGAGAGAACCCGATGTTTCGGTGGCGAATGCAGCGCATCTGTCTCCTTGCCAAGAAGGCAGACATCGCTCCGTTCAGCCACCTTCGGCTCCTCTCGATGCCGTAAGCCGTCCTGCCAGTCTGACCTCTCCAGGATCCTGGTGTCGGGCAACAGTCTGTGCACTTCTTCCAGGTCCGCCTTCATTTCCCGAAGGAAATCCAGGCGGGTAAGGCCCTCCCTGCACAAACTGTTTCCCCCCAGATGAACGAGGAGAATCTGTGGAGGTGGAGCCTTGGACAAGAGAGAGCGCAGGACTGCCAGCAGCTGTTCCCAGCGTCTGCCTCCTCTCCCTTCCCAAGTGTGACCTTGGCCTGAAGACCAAGTTTCCTGTCCAGGCCCTGCTGCCCACAGATGTGCACGTGTAGCCTACGGATAATGGAGCTGCCCACTACCTAAACGTGAGGTACACTGTTACTAGCCATCTCGAAGAGTGAGGGAGCAGTAGACTAATTTACCTCCAGTATTTATAATGAGCCGCTTCAGAGCAGTTCAATGAATATCACACATTTATGCCAAGCGATTTCTTATTTTTACGAATTATGACAATGTTTATGTCGGGGTGTTTATCTGGTAATATGTTTTAGTCTGTTATAAAGAAGCGTACTTTATCTCCCTCATCTGAAAAGTCATAATTTCCATTAATGATATTTTCTTACACAATAAACTGTATAATTTAATTTACATTTAATTTAAAGTAAACTATTGTAGCTTCTGTCTAGAGGTCAAAAATCCTGTCTAGAGCATGTTGTGTCTGGGCCCGGGTGACACATTAACTGTAATATGAGGCAGAGCCCGATTTAAACCCGATCATTTTTTTTTATACGTGGGCGAGAACGAGCCTGTAATGAGCAACGCGGACCGAGATCTATACTTGTTGTATAGTCATTAAACAATTATATTGTTTCATATTTATGTTTAAATATTATAATGTTGTTTTAAAATTTCATCTAGGATATACTGATGCGTGTGAGCGATCATTTTAATTGCTCTTGAACATGTTTCATAAATAAACCGAAACTCAGCAGGTTCTTGCCTCACAGACATGAGAAATATGTGTATATAAAGCAGGTTGAAACGGCCTCGCCGGTAAAACGTTTTAGTCTGGGAGCACGATGAAATACAGCGCTGTCCTGTTCAGAATCCCAAAGGTGAAATAATCCAACAAATATTATTTCCTCAAAGAGTCAAACGATGATAGCCAAGCAGTGTAGAGCGATCGATCGCGTAATCCAAAGCGCAATAAGAGCGTTCTCTCTCGAACGCCGGCAAACCGGCTTCTTTTATCTGAAGTGTCAATCAACTCCCCGAAAGAAGTCTTGAGAGAGTAAACGGGAACACGATCACATTTCACGACAATATAACACATGGGAAAATAGATACTAAACAGCTGTCCTATATGAATAATTAAAATAATTCACAGCAAATACCCCATTGTGTGGCCGCACTACTTATTATGGTATACATTTTTGCCACCAAATTAGGCTAATAAATTAATGACTCAAAAAACACAAATGCTTGTGAAACTATCATATCTCAGTGGTTCTTAATCAGGTTTGAATAGTCTCTTAAATCAGAATTATTTATCTCTCTGTTAGTTGTGTATTGAGTTTGCGTTAGGTAAAGTTGTTTACCTACCTACTGGGATGAATAAAGATTTTCAATTCAATTCAATTAAATTGATCAATTGATTCTTGTCTGCGTTGGCATTGTCCAGCTGAAGTCCAAGCATCTGAACGGAGTTGATTCCATCTTTTGTCTTGCGGACAATATTGGAAATCTTCCCAAAACATCCATTGATGATTCCATTTTCAACGTCCAGGTTCCTGGTCACCATTATGCGCACTCCCAGCGCAATTTTGATGGTGTCGAGCAAGTCGTCCTTTTTTCCGACAACAGGCTTGTTCGGTTTCTTCATCCCTCCCCGTCCTTGGGTCTTTCCGGTAATCTTCGGCATTGACGGTTACGATGTCAGTGTGAAGAGCGTGGATCGTTTGGGTGTTGTGTCTGTGGACTTCCTTGTTGGTGGCAAATATGTGTAGTGCATTACATGGGCAGTCTTTGGGGTTCTCTTTCGGGCGGCAGTGGCTCAGTGGTTCATGTAGGTTGTCTACAAACCGGAAGGTTGGTGGTTCGATCCCCGGTTCCACCTGACCAAGTGTCGAGGTGTCCATGAGCAACACACCTAACCCCAGCTGCTCCCGACGAGCTGGATGGCGCCTTGCATGGCTGACACCGCCGTCGGTGTATGAATGAGTGTGCGAATGGGTGAATGTGAGGCAAAATGTAAAGCGCTTTGGATGGCCGTAGGTCTGTTAAAAGCACTATATAAATGCAGTCCATTTACCATTATTCACGGCCTGAAGTAACAGCGCTCTATCGTCATCTCGAAGATCGTCGGACTTCTGCTTAACTGGTAGCCGGTTCAGAAGTTGGGCAAAAGCAAGGTCCTCTTTCTGACGCATAATCTCTGAGAGGGTAATCATTTGGAAATGGTCTTTCCAGAAGTCCAGAACATCCTCTTCATACACACACAGGGGTTTGGCTTTACCCAGAGGTGGCAGTTGGTAAAAGTCCCCCACTGCGAGTACAGAGATTCCACCGAAAGGTTTCTTGCTGCCTTTGATTTGCTAAAATCTCCAATTTATGTAGGCAAAAAGATGCTTCGAAATCATGGAGACTTCATCAATGATCAGAATCTCGACGTCGCGTAGCCTAGCTCGTAGCTCATCTAGAGCATTTCCAAGTCCTTGATACGGCGGCTTCAGGTTCCTTGGAAGTTTTAAGATGGAATGCAGCGTTTTACCGGAAATATGCACTCAAGAGCACCATGGGCACGGAGAGATCCCCTTCCTCTCGGAGTCTAGGCAGTTGACGTAGAATTTTCGTTGCTTCCGTGTATATGCACTTGATGACGTGCAATTTGCCACAACCAGCACCACCCGTTACGAAGTAGTAAAAGGTTCTGGATTATGCCCCCACACATGCTTCTGACACCAGTGGCAGACAGTGTAGAATATGGCTGCCTGCGTCTTGTTGAGACTTCCAAACAACTTCCTAGCAAATTCAACACTCATCTGGGGTTCCTCTACTCGTGGTACAACTCCATCTCTGTGTTCAAGAATTTGATATTCTGGAACATTGTCTTGTAAAACATTCTCATCATCAGGATCGATGTCTTCTCGTTCCGCAATGCACTCCAAGCGATCGACTTCGATTTCAAAAGCAGTCCACGCATTCTCAGGTGGTCCTTGCTGTTGCAGCTGATCGAATGCCTTCTCCACTTCGTCGCTGTGCTTCTCAAACTTGTCTTGGTGTGCTTGCACTATGGCACGAACAGGTATCAGGAGACCCGGGTGCGTAGAAAGCTCCACAGATGCACTACTGTAAAACTGCTCATAAGTTGGAAATTTATGAGGTTTTAGCTGTTCGTTGGAACGATGGGGCAAATAAAGTTTAAGTAGCCTACTGTAAAATTTTTCCGCTTGTTTTTCTTTTGAAAAGCGTGCATACCTAATAACCGCAGCCTTACCGATGGTTCTTTTCTGGAAAAAACCCATACCGTTGAGCAGCCGGTGAACGTTCTTGCCTTTGGTTTGCTGACCGTACACGATGTGACATTCTGAAGCAAAATCTGCCAGACACATCATTTCAAACTCTCGGGTTTGAGGCCTTGCTCTGTACTTATCGATGATCCCTGACATCCAGACATCCTCTGAATTGGGATCTTTATTTAGTAGGGCGCTAAGGGGGAGACTCATCTTAAGCGCGTCATCGTCCGTCGGTATAAACACAACGCTTCGTGAACACTTCTTCAATGGTAAGCTGCATGTTCGTGCTACAGACTCCTGAGCGCTTACTTGCCTATGTTTGGAGTACGCCTGCATTATGTGCTTCATCTCGTCCTCCTCGTTAACGTTACTTTCGCGCACACCCTTGATTACGTTTTTTAACAAGTCGCCCATTTCGTGCTCCGGCTTGGAAATGTACGACAGCATGTACGTACATGATGCAGCTAAAAGCATCAAGAACATACTGAATGTCCATGTTGGCGTTCCACGCCCTCAACAAATTGGGATTGTATCCGTTCACCCAAGACTCCTTTGGATCGCGCTTAAGCAAAATCACGAGTTATCGTGGTGTTAGTCACCGGTAGCTTAGGGAACCCAAATCGACACAATAAATTACCTTTTTTACACGACTTGGAGTGGTTCCTACTATGAAGCTGAACTTCGGTGACAATTCGATGAAGCTCAGGATCAGCGTCGGAATCAGGCAACCGGCAGGTTATACTACTTTATCAGAATCGTTTTCAAACTCTGGTGCATCCTTTACCCAAATGAGAAGATTAATGTGTGGGATACCTCTAGCTTGAAACTCAACCCTGTAAAAGTAATCCTCGACTTTACCAATGGGTTGGGCAGGCGACAAGAGCAGATGTGTCATTAGCGCGTCCACACGTTTTTCAAACATGTGCATGACAGTGACGGGGTTGCTTCTGAGAATTTCACATTTCGTCGTCCAGTCAAGCTCAGAAAAGTCAATCTGCTCACCTTGCTGGGCCTTGATCGCCGAACAATCTTGCGCTGAAATACATACTGGGAGATATCGATACTTGTCTCGCCTCATCGATTGTGTTCTGTCCAGTTGGGAATTGAACAGGGAATGCCATGGCTTCCAGCTTTGGGATCTTGAAAAACCCAACAGGCTTTTGTCCTTGTGCAGGAGCGATGCTAAATATTCCCTCACCGTACGACAGGATCTCTTGTGCAATGTCAGGCGGCTGCATACACGTGTCTAACGTGAGACCCGGTCGGAGTTCGTCCTTTTCCTCGACGCTAACCTGTTGCTCATCCTGCTGAGCAACATCGACTTCTTGTTGCTCCTCTCCGTCGTCGTTTTCCTCATCTAGGTCGAGTATCGCCGTTTCTGTTATGGAGATGTCCCTGTATTCCGGATTAATTGCTTTCAGCTTCGCTAAAGCTGCAAGCACGTTACGCATGTTAATGGTAAGAAAGTGCTGGTAACCTTAATGTGTGTCTTTAACTTGACCTGCAGTAGATGGGACTCACTACTAGGTCTTGGGAGAGAGTTGACAGTCTTCTCCACCTCAGAGGGCACACACACAACACTTCATTAAAGGCTCGCTGTCTTCCGTTCGGCAACGCAACGATTTTGGCGAATGGTAAAATTTTGGCGACGAGTTGGCGTTCAAGGACATTCAATTCAAGCAGTTCCGCAGGAATGGGTGGCAATTCAAGTCGGTTAGCTGCTGCAATTGAAGACATGTGGCCTCTTTTAAGATGGCTGTCACACGTGTGGCAAATCCACTCCTCTATACAAGGACTTGAGCAGGCACGATCACAGGCATGAACATACTTCCCGGTTAAGCAAGATGTGGCAACTTAAATGTTTTTGCCATAACTCGTTCAGTTACAGACCTTGACTTGATCAGGAAACAGGGCTCTGTGACAGCTGAATCTTACATCGGAATGCATTAATGGCACTTTCCATCGCTTCGCCAACCAAAGGCTGGGGTGGTGTTTCCTTGCTGAAGCGGATGTACGGTTTGTATTTCCTTTTAATCCGGAGTGCGCATTGCAACCGATGAAGAATGCGATATGAAGCATCACCAACAAATTTCTGCGCAGGATGTGATGATGTGCTCGGAACTCTAGGTCACCTGCATATCTCCTCGCCATGTACTCTTTCATTTTACTTTGGAAAAGAGTATCTGTCTTATACCGCCTAACCCTGTAATCTTTAATTTTCTTCTTGAAGAGAACATCGGTGCTGTACCTCCTAACCATGTATTCTTTCTTCTTTGACTGCAAAAGGACATCTGTGTTGTACATCCGCATCATGTATTCTTTCTTTGTCTGAACAACTTCATCTATTTTGTAACGTCTAGCCATATAGTCTATCTTTTTGTTCCTGAAGTGAAGATCTTAATCATACTTATTCTTAAATACTTATTTTTTGTGTGTCCGCAATTGCAAGCAGCTCGCATACCGCTTTCT
Organism: Gobio gobio; assembly: GCF_949357685.1. Classification (NCBI taxonomy): domain Eukaryota; kingdom Metazoa; phylum Chordata; class Actinopteri; order Cypriniformes; family Gobionidae; genus Gobio; species Gobio gobio. Next base: position 16,093,839 of record NC_137097.1, on the reverse strand, counting down.
CTCACAATCCCTTTTTTTATGTTTTCTAATGGCATAAGACGCGGATGGGTCTTTAGGTTCTCCACCTTGTTTTGACACTTTAAACGTTTTACGCATTTCTTTTCTTCGTCTGTGCTTATTTCTTTTATCCATCACACCCTGTTTTTTTCCCTCCTGAGCCAACAAGATTTACTTTGGCTCCAACATCTGTTTCTGGTTCTGGTAGAGCTGAAATCACTTGTGATGCCTGTTCACAAACTAATGGTGAAGGTAGTTGGTCAGACTGTTGCTCTGTTTCAAATGATACAGGCATGAACTCATAGCTGGCCTCATCAGCTCGACCCCGGAAGAGCTTGTGAATTCTGTCAATCATGTCACTCAGATGGGTAAAAGTTAACATGACAGCAGTTCTTGAGTGCGAATCAAAGAATCCATACCTTCCACATCTGTCTCTGAACACAGCAATACATTCCGGAGCAATGGTGAGCAGTGCATGGCTGACATCTGTTGAGAGGCACTGGAGTCTTTCAGTGAGAGGAATCCACCACCCTTCCATGTCAGGGGTCCCTCTGGCTCTTAGGTATTAGGGATGGGCAACAGTGGTCGAGTAATCGAGTACTCGAACGTGACAGCGATCATCGATCATGAGAACGATGATCGCCCTGAAAAAAAAATATTTGTATCTTTTTAATTGGTTATTGCATCGTTTTGCAGAGGTCTGATTGGTTAGCGTTTTACAGCACGCCTCCAGACCGCGGCGAAATAAAGGCGTGCACTGCATTGATGTCTGGAATCATGAGATCATTAAATGGTTAGTGCAAGATGTGCAGCGCCAATCTGTCATAGCCTAGCTACATAGCATTATAATGAAAACACGATGGAAATAGAATGCTGTAAATGATCTGTGTTTAGTTCCCCGTGTATCAGCTGATCCACAGAGAAACTAGCGAGAACACTCAGACTAGCGCGTGAAGTTCATGTGCGCATTCGCGTCCTTATCAGCAGATGCACGTTGTAAGATACTTTTATGTTGTCTATATCTGATTAATCTAATATAAGAAGCGTTTGGTTGAGCTTAATAAGCTAGAAAAGCGCTGCCGTTATACCGGCTGTTGTTCATTCTCTTCAGTTTCAGCTCAAACGCATATTTCATGCTCGACATGATGGTTTAGAGACGGTCATATTCTTTTCAGATAGGCTATTTCTTTCTCAGAATCATTGATATGAGTAATGCAGCACTGCTATACTGTTCTCGTATTTTTTAACAGTAGACCTAGTTTATTTAAAGTTGGTTTTTCGCTATGAGTTCGAAAACGCGCAGTGATGTCTAAATGAAGTGCATGATGTGCAGAATCAATCTGTCAAAGCATTATAATGAGAACAGGATTTTCATAAAATGTTGTTTCTGTGTGCTTTCGTTGTCCGTGTATCAGCGTTGTTAAGGGAAGAGCGCATTCAAAATGTTCCGTTTCAAACCATAGCCTGTAAAATCTAGCACGCTGAAGTTCACGTGCGCATTCACGTCCTTTTTTGTTGATTTATGTCGTAATAGGTTCATAATAATCTTCATATTAATATTGATATATGGTGCGTTTGGTTGAGTTTATTAACCAGCTAGCAAGCTCTGCAGGGTGGTGTTATTTCACAGTTTCAGCTCAAAGGCAATGCTCGATATTACTGACTTGGTTATTTGAGACGGTCATTTTATAAAGATGTTTCTTTTTCAAAGACATTTATGCATCATAATCTAGCAGTTATTTTTTGTTTTATATGTTCATGTTTTCATATACCCGTTTTCATGTCACGTTTGTATTTGTCAACAACCATTTTCATAACAGTATTTTCATTATCTCAATGACGGACATGCCCCGCCCCCTGCACATGCCCCGCCCCCAATTACTCGGGTACTCGTTTTTGAGACCTATCGATGATCGAAATGAGAAATTGACAAAAATGCCCATCCCTATTAGGTATCCCATCATCACGTCAGACTTCTGCACCTGATGTGTTCGGTTAAACGATGACACCCTCAGTGGTACTTCCTCCATAGTGAGATTGTCCTGATTAAATCTTCCTTCAGCAATAAGATGCATTTTAACATCGACGTACAACGCATCCCCGTCCTCTAAAACTCTATCAAGCTCAGGCATGTTAAACTGAATCCCGTCACTATGGTTGGCCAAGAAAGTCAATGCTATGCAGGTGCACTGATGGTTTCTGGAGAATACGTCATACCTTACATCTTTCTGACAATGCGACGCCTGAACAGACAAAACCCTCGGTGCGCGATCATTACCTTCCGCAAACATATTACCTGAAAACTGAGCTACAGCAGCGCAGGTGCTTGCCTGTTCAACCTGTGAATAAATCATTTAGAATTTGGTTGAAAGTCAAAATTTGTGTTATAGAATGTGTTTATGTGATTGAGTGTGAGAGTGAGTGAGCGAGTGTAAGATTGAGTAAGTGAGTGTGAGAGTGAGTGAGCGAGTGTGAGTGAGTGAGTGAGAGAGAGAGTGTGTTTCTGTCTTGAGTGTAAGAGTGAGTGAGCGCACGTGTGTGTGAGAGTGAGAGAGAGAATAAATGTGAGTGTGTGTGTGTGAGTGAATGTGAAATGTGTGTGTGTGTGTGTGTGTGTGTGTGTGTGTGAGAGTGTGAGTGAATGTATGAATGTGTGTGTGTGGTGTGAGAGAGAATAAATGTGAGTGAGTGAGTGAGAGTGAGAGAGAATAAATGATAGAGAATAAATGTGTGTGTGTGTGTGTGTGTGTGTGTGTGTGTGTGTGTGTGTGTGTGTGTGTGTGTGTGTGTGTGTGTGTGAATAAATGTGTGAGTGTGTGTAAATAAATGTGTGTGTGTGTGTGTGTGTGTGTGTGTGTGTGTGTGTGTGTGTGTGTGTGTGTGTGTGTGTGTGTGTGTGTGTGTGTGTGTGTGTGTGTGTGTAAATAAATGTGTGAGTGTGTGTGAGAATAAATGTGAGTGTGTGTGTGTGTGTGTGTGTGTGTGTGAGAGAGAGAGAATAAATGTGAGTGTGTGTGAGAGAATATGTGTGAGAGAGAGAATAAATGTGAGTGAGTGTGTGAGTGAATGTGTGTGAGAGAGTATGAATGTGTGCATTTTTATTTATTCTAAATGTCCCTTGATTTCTTTTTGTCCCATTATTTTTTTCTTATTTTAATGCTCTTATCAACATAGAAAAGTGGATCGGCTTGCTTTGTTCAAATGTTTGTTTTATTGAAAACAACATTGGCATACTGTAGTGTTCGATTTCACACCAACATTCTCACTTGAAGCAGTCATTCTCACTTGGAGCAGAGGATGGTTGTCCAACACCTCGCAGCTTTGGAGCTCATATCTGTAACGGCAGAATCTCTCTTCAGTGCACTGGATGGGCTTTTTGAAAGGATGAATCTCCCATGGGATAATCTGGTGTCAATTCTCATGGACTCCTGTGCTGTTATGAGGGGCTCTAAAAATGGCTTGGAAAAGAAGATCAGAGACCGCCGTGCCCCTCATCTCCTTGACATCGATGGTGACTCATGTCACCACCTTCATAATGCCAGCAAGAAATTGTGCTGTCCTTTTGAGCGTTGGGTTGAGTCTTTGCTGTCAGACCTGCACACAGACCACAAATGGTCAGCTGACATGAAAGATGGCCTCAGAGAAATTTGCAGCATATTTGGAATCCATTTCTCGGGGCCAGAGTGCTATATTCCACACCGGTGGCTCTCAGTCTTGGATGTCAGTCTGGAAACACTGCGAATGTGGGATGCACTGGTCATGTTTTACTATGCCTTCCTGAGCAATGAAGATAAGTGTACATACAAGGACATTGTCAGTGCTATTCTACAGAAGCGTGAAGTACAGGGAACAGGCAGGGCCCGGATCAAGGAGTTGTGGAAGGAGTTGGGGAACAGGTCCAAGAACTTCCCAAACGAGGGGAAGATGAGGAAGGTCAGGATTTGCAAGAAGGTGAGAAAAACGCCCTAGACATCAGCTGAAGCTATATTGGTGGGGGGAGTGGGCAAAATTTAAAAAGTCAAACATTACATTTACTTATTGGTTATTATCATTATTATTAATAAGATTATTATTATTATTATTATTATAGAGAATTGTAGCGATGGAGCAGTGGATATGACACTTGCCTTTGATTCCCACTGCGACACGTTTACTAATATGTCCCTGAGCAAGACACTTAACCCCTAGTTGCTCTTATAACTTATAAGTAAATTTTGATAAAAGCGTCAGATTAATGTTTACATTACATTCAGCTGACTCTTTAATCCAAAGCGACTTACAATTCCAATAGATGTCAGAGGTTGCACGCCTCTGTAGCAACTAGGGGTTAAGTGTCTTGCTCAGGAACACAATAGTGTCTCAGTGGATTCGAACCTCGAATCTCTCACACCAAAGGCATGTGTCTTATTCACTGTGTCATCGCCACATTTAAAAAGTAAATATTTATTTATTTATTCAAGGTGCTTGTTAGATGTACATTGCTGTGATTGGTGCAGAGAGAAAATATGTTTCTATGTTTTAACAGGTGCTATTTGAGGACAAGAAAACCCTCCTTGAGCTCCACTTCTATTCAGCAGTCCTTCCCATGCTGAAACATTACGTCCTGCTTTTTCAGTCCAAGGATCCAAAGGTTCATAAACTCCATGATGAGCAGGAGAAACTTGTCAGGGAGTTTTTATCTTGCTTCATCAAGCCAGAAAAATTAATTAACAGCAAAGGAAGGAATCTGTCTGGGCCAAAGATGAAGATGCTTGACCTGACATCGACAGAGGCCCATCTCGCAGCACCTTTTGTTGGCTCTGAGGCCTCATCCCTCCTTGACCAACTAGGGAGGGAACACCCTGTGGTGAAGGCTTTAAAAACTAAGGTATGGTATGGCTTTATTTAGGTAAAACATTGAAACATGTCATCGTAAGATGAGAATAGCCTGTGAAAGCGAATGAAACACTTATTTCCAACATGGTCCTCAATATTAGACACGACATAATGACATCACACCATAACTATACACATTTAATTCATTTAAAAGAAAAACACTTCCAAAGCAATTTATCTTGGAGCAGGCTCCACATATACAGTATGTCTTTACTTGTTTCTTAAACTGTACTCTATTTATAAAAGGTAATCCAAGCCTACACCAGCTGTGCAGGTGACCTTCAAACAAAGCTACCTCTTGACAGTCCAACCCTAAGGACTCTGTCATGCTTGGACCCAGATGCACGGGGAAGCCATCACATTCTTCCTCATCTCCAGAAGTTGCCAAACATGTTTCCATATGTGAAGCTTAATGAACTGGAGAGAGCTGGATTTCAACATGAAATACACAGGTGTATATAATTGTTGGAATGCCATTCACACAGATTCTTAATAAGTCCAATGTTTGATTATTTTGCTAGTAATTGTATAATGCAGCCTTTTGTTTGTAAGGAATTATTTTATTGTCAAATAATGAGCTTAAACTGTTGTTTACCATCCTAGATATGCAAGTGACATGACACTACCTCAGATGACAGACGAGGCAAGAGTTGATTTATGGTGGAATGTTGTGAGAAAGACTCAGAGGTACCCAGCGCTCTGCAAGCTTGCACTGTCTGCACTATGCCCATTTCATGGTCCACAGGTGGAATCAGCATTCAGTGTAATGTCCAACATCCTGCAAGCCAAAGCTGCAAACCTAAGTGTTGAGACATATGAGTCCTATCAAGTGGTCAAATACAACCTGAAGGCCATGCAGGTGTCGGCCATTCAGCACTACTCCCGGAAGACAAAGGAGAGTCCTGTTAATGTACAGCTGTGCAGAAATATAAAACGATCGAGCCAAAGGTACAGAGCTCTGCTCAGAGATAAAGAAGAACTGAACAAAAGGCCTTATCACTCTGAGAAGCCAATGGCCGGCAAGAAAATGGCAAAAGATGCCATCGTGGCAGCAGCTGTGAGTGCCAGGCGCAAATTCCAAAAGAAACGTGTAGAGGCTCTAAAAAAGCTTGCCACAAAGGCTAAAGAGTCATACAAAAATTGAGGCCTTCTTTTGACATGAAAATGTGCATGTTGCCATGTGCATGTTGCACATTTAGCTGTTAAAGTTGGGTAAAAATGCATCCACCAAATAATGTTATTTTTCATACTGTACAAAAAAAGTTGCACATTGCACATCTAGCTATAAAATAAAATTTATTTTTTTGTTCAAATAAGTTGTTATTGGTCCTGCTTTACTGTCCATATTGATCCGCCACCAGTTTGATCGGTGTTCTCAGTATATTTTCCTGCTTTTTTGTCCTTAGCCAATCACATGCCTGAATCATTATGGCAGCGAACATCTTCTATTACTACTTGAATAGTATTCTTTTCAATTAATTTAATTCGAGGATATTTAGCTTTTATAACAGGTCTGGTTCTCTCCTGATGAACAGGAATTGTAGTTTTTTAGAATTTAAAACTGCAAATTCCTCCATCAATGTCATCAGTCTCCTAACAAACTGATGATCTTAACCAGATAAATAAGGGAGTCTTACACACACACACACACACAGTTTTGCGGTGTGTATGCGGTGCATCACACACTGTTGTGCTTTCACATATGCTGCGTTTGCGTTGCGCAACTGATCCGCTGTTGTATACCACAAACACAGCATTTATTCATTATTTTTTATTTCAAATCCAATAGTTGTTACTGAACATGGCTTGTCAGCATTGCAATTCTCTTCGTTTACACTTTCATAGATGTCACATTTAACGTACTACATTTAAACATTGTAGCGACAATGAGTCAGATTAAATAATAACTCAACAGGGAATTTGAATTAAAATGAAAGAGACTTGAATTACGCTATAATTTATAAATAATTCAGAATTAATGTTTACACCTTAACTGATTCGTCCACCGATATGTGAGAACTTAAAGGGGAGTCTGTTAAAGGGAAACAAGTCTATGTAGCTCAAATGAATGAATTAATGAATTCATAGGGAATTTTGCGAGAGTCTAATATACAGCCGAGCAAATGAGCGTTCATTTGAACGGGCCGTAATTATCAACTCTGCAGCGGATATTAATATCCGTACAATAGTGAAACACTATTTAACAGCCAGGTAACTTAGATCGGCAGTTCAAGACATTAAATTCATAAGCACATAACACAAGAACAGTTAACTTTGACTACAAACGAAACTTTATTGATTACTCTTAACAAATCAAACTAATATCTAACATAAACACACGCACTCGCACATTCATACGTTGCAGAAAGGAAGAAAGTGAGGAAAGAATAAGTTTAAGAGAGAGAACTTCTGAAATCCCAAGCAATATGCATTTATGACACATGACCTGAAGAAACCATTGATCAGTAATTTATCCTCCTATCGTTTCTTAGGCGGGGTTATTACATTTGATCTAATGCACCACTTCAGCTTGAAATCTAGAGGTATTATTTGCGTTTGTCTCACGTGTGCCGTCTTTGACAAAGGGGGATTCGCTTTTCCTCCTGGCTGGAGAGGGGTTCCCTCGGGTCTTTGATTCGCTGAAGGTCTGGTCGTGTCTTTGATCGACGTCTTGGGAAGCCAATCACTTGGCGTGTTGGCGGCTGGGATGGAAGTCTCGTGGGCGTAGATTGAAGTTGACACGCGCTGTTGGAGACTCGTTGAGAAACTTTGCGGCAAAACTTAACAGAACCCGAGACTTAACGGAAAGAAAATAAACTTTAAGTAAAAGAAAGGAAAGTGAGAGAAGAGCAGATGGCCTGAATGAAATCTGTTAACCCATTTTCTTTGATGGTCTGCCACGATGGTCCGATCGTCGCTTTGGCGGATTCTGGAACCGCGCTGCGAACAGCTCTTGACTGAACAATGAACAGAACGTGAACACCGCGCGAACCACCCTGCGGTGAACGTCTGTGCGAACACAAAAAACACTCTTCGTCTGTGTGAGAGGTTAAACTCAAAAATTTGCCCATCCCCTGGATGGATTCTGGCCAATTAGGGTTCAGGGGTGACTGGGTCTCCCCCCTCCCATAAAATTGGGTCATTTAATTTCCTGCTCTTAAGCAGAGAGTAAAGTTAGACCTAATTTCTTATTATAAGGACATGATCCATTCTATAAAGATTTCATTCAGCTCATCTGTTTTATTATATCGACACGAGCACCAAGGTATCAAACACTGTGCCTTTTCATCCACTCATTCAATAGTTACATAATTGCATGAATTTGGGAATGATATACATGCATAATAGTCACGTGTATCAGTTGTAAACACGCTAACAAACTATGTCAAAGGCTATTTGAGTGAAAGTCCAATAATCATAATCTGATGCATTCCAATATGTAACATTTTCTGGGAGTTTGCTTGGAGTCTTAAACTGTGTCGCTGGGAGTTCAGTTACCGGTCATTGAAAAGACAAAGATCTGTTTGTTTCTTTGTCTTGCGATCACAACGAGTCTTTTGTCCTCTTTGTGAAGTTTTGGTCAAAAGTCCATAGGAAATCATGTAATTGTAAAATAGAAGTGGTAGCTCTAGGCAGAATGGAGCCTCGTGACAAAATGATCGATTTCCTGGGGTCTGGAGCTGAATTAGGGCTTTGTGAAAGGGATGTTCATCTAATGAATCATTTGGAAGATTCATTCAATGTCTGCGACCATAATCGTTACATTATTTTATTCAATCCATTACTTTATATTTATATAGCCTAGTACTTTAGATTTGGCACAAGTGGCAAAACATTTAAACATAGGTTATAGCCTAATATCACAAACAATTTAAATTAGAAACTTACAATAGGCTATACAAAAGCCGACTCTCGTCTTTTCTTTCCTTTTAAAAGAAATCCTGCAGGTCATAAAGAACTTTGTTTTTCCACCTCCAGGAAAGGACGAGTGCTATTAATTATGTCACATTTGTTTATCCTAAATGCCAGGTAAGGTGTCATTTCCTTGCTTTACCCGAGAGAAAAAAAAGTACCGTATTTTCCGCACTATAAGGCACACTTAAAAGCCTTTCATTTTCTCAAAAAACGACAGTGCACCTTATAATCCGGAGCGCATTATATATAGATCAAGGCGCTCTGTCAAAATGTTTCAGTATGAAAAACTAATAAAAACAATTTAATAATAATGATAATAATGTTTCAGTACGACTGGTAAACTACAAAGCTGCACCTCTTGCAGCATTACGACTACCGTAGTCAGTAAACACCGGTACTGTGCTTACTCACAGTCCCACACCACTTGTGTGTGTATAAAGACCCCAAAATGGCACCTTTTCAAGAGTGACACTTACGACGCAGAGTTCAAGCTCAAGGCTGTCGGTCACGCAGTAGAATATGGGAATAGAGCACCAGCGAGAGAATTCAACATTAATGAATCAATGGTAAGGAAGTGGGGGAAGCAGGAAGATGACCTGCGCCAAGTAAAAAAGATTTAACAGAGTTTCTGAGGGAACAAAGTGAGACTGACTGTTTTGTTGACATTCCCTTTAGCACAGCTCCATCTAAAGGATGCATAACGCAATCCCAGTCAAACGTTTGACTGCAGTATCTTTTATTCTATGTGCTTTATAATCCGGTGCGCCCTATATATGAAAACCGTTCTAAAATAGGCCATTCATTGAAGGTGCGCCTTATAATCCGGAGCGCCTTATAGTGCGGAAAATACGGTAGACTTTAAAATGATATGCATCTGTGGTGAAATTACTAGATTTACGTGTCAGTACATGTTTATTTTAATGCGTACAATGTGCTGTCCCTTTAATTCAGCAGTGCAGCACAGCAAAAAATAGACTCGGTACGGAAACGATCGCCACTGCACCTGGAACGGATTGATGGACAGAAACCGCGTGCAGTGTGTAAACCCGCCCACTGGCCCAACTCTTGGCGTCCAATGTCAGGGAGAAGGTGTCTGCGCGCTACTGTCTTTCCTTTCATGCAACACAACAAGATTAAATGCAATATATTTTCTCACATGCAATAGCTCGTTTCATCTGACTCCAAAAATGAAAAGGTTTTAATGATATCTGTGCATCATTAAAATGTAAACGAATATTTGATTATTCTCTTGAACTCTGTTTATATTTCACCCACTTAGATCAGGAAGACTATATCGCTCCGAGTTCCTTACCAAGGTCTCCCACACAAGTGGTCAGTTCCGAAGATCAGAAGCTGGGGCAGTTGGCTAAATATCTAGGACTTTGCCGTACACGCGCAACGATCAAAGATATATTCAATAGTCCCCTTGGATGCCCTTCAGGAACTTAATTAAATTGTAACATTAAATTAGAACAGAAGTCATCGGAAGTGCCCAAGCTAGGTTAAACCTAGATGGACAAACACATCCTCTCATCCAAGTCGCCCGCACACTTCCTGATATCAGTTTTTAGCCGTCGCTAATCTCTGACGCAACCTTGTGGCAATATACGAATCCGTTAATCTTATTTGGGAAAAAACAAGTCTCAGAATCAGTCAGAATAAAATCTTTTATAATCTTTTATATGTTTACAATTTAGATTAGATTAGATTAGATTAGATTAGATTAGATTCAACTTTATTGTCATTACACAAGTACGAGTACAAGGCAACGAAATGCAGTTTAGGTCTAACCAGAAGTGCAATAGCAGCAAGTGCAGGATATATACAGTGGTTGCATAAGTGCAGGACATGGAAATGTACTGAATATATATAAATATGTATAAATAGAGAGATGGTTATTGCTATAAACAGAACTGAATTTACAGGTGAATATGTACAGTGAATAAATATACAGATGGTTATTACTATAAACAGAATTTACAGGTGAATATGTACTATGAATATAATATACAGATGTCTATTACTATAAACAGAATTTACAGGTGAATATGTACTATGAATATAATATACAGATGTCTTACTTTAAACAGAATTTTACAGATAGAGGTATACAATAATATGTTAGGCAAGATGAGGAATATAGCAGTGGATTAAGGTAGTGCAATAATTTATGGACAGAGCTATCTGGAAAAACGTGTAAAAGTGCAGTGGAAAGTGGTTGCATATTACAGTTACGGTGCAAAATGCAAATGTAAACAGTTGGTACTATAAATACAGTCGGCAGTGCAAATGAGCATAATCCAGTTAAGATATGGTGGTGCAAAATGCATAAGTAAACAGTTGTTACTGTAATAAACAGTCGGTAGTGCAAATAACAAAGTGAAGGCAGATGAGGTAGGAGAGTTAGCAGTTTATGAGGGAAGTGAATCAACGGGGGGTTGAGTTCAATAAAGAGACAGCTCTGGGGAAAAAACTGTTCTTAAGTCTGCTGGTCCTGGTCCGGAGGATCCTGAAACGCCTGCCGGAGGGCAGGAGAGAAAACAATCTGTGGGCTGGGTGAGAGGAGTCCTTGAGGATGCTGCGAGCTCGATGCAGACAGCGTTTCCTCTGGATGTGCTCGATGGCAGGCAGTGGAGTCCCTGTGATGCGCTGGGCAGTTTTCACCACCCGCTGCAGTGCCTTGCGCTCCGCAACAGAGCAGCTCCCATACCACACTGCTACACAGTTGGTCAGGATGCTTTCTATTGCGCAGCGATAGAAGTTCACCAGGATAGCCGAGGAGAGCTGATTCTTCCTCAGTGTCCTCAGGAAGAAGAGGCGCTGGTGAGCCTTCTTGACCAGGCTGGAGGTGTTGGTCGTCCACGACATGTCCGCTGGAGACACGCTCAACAGCCATTCCATTGATGTGGATGGTGTCGTGTGTGCCTCTTGACTCTTTCCTGAAGTCCACGATGAGCTCCTTCGTTTTGGTGGTGTTGAGGAGCAGGTTATTTTAGGTGCACCATGTGGCCAGGTGCTGGATCTCCTCCCTATAGGCAGTCTCATCGTTGTTGCTGATGAGACCAATCACCGTAGTGTCGTCCGCAAACTTGACGATGGAATTAGATCCATACACAGGCTTGCAGTCGGAGGTGAAGAGGGAGTAGAGAAACGGACTTAGCACACAGCCCTGTGGTACACCAGTGTTGAGTGTAATGGATGTGGAGCAGGTGGATCCTGATCGAACATTCTGGGGTCTGTCAGTTAGGAAGTCCAAAATCCAGTTACACATTGAGGTGTTGATGCCCAGGTCTACAAGTTTGGCTATTAACTTGGATGGGATGACAGTGTTGAATGCTGAGCTGAAGTCAACAAACAGCATGCGTGCATACGTGTTCTTATGGTCCAGACAGAGTGCAGTGCCATGGAAACTGCATCCTCTGTGCTCCTATTGCTGCGGGAGGCAAACTGGTGTGAGTCCAATGTGGATGGTATAGAGTCTTTTAGGTGTTCCAGGACCAGCCGCTCAAAGCACTTCATAATGATGGGTGTGAGTGCTACAGGGCGGTAGTCATTAGGGCACCTCGGGCTAGAGTGTTTCGGCACTGGGGTCCGTTCTTCATACCCCGCTTAATGCATCTGAGATGATTTGACAGATCTTCTAATCGTGATAACTGGTCTCTGGCTAATTTGGTTCTTCAAATGAATTTGCAGATTGGATCAAAATATCTGGATTAAGTTATCTGAGATTACTGTGCGTTCTTATGTTCACTGGGCAGATGCATCAATACTCGAAACCACGACCAGTAATGCAGCGGTTGGCTGGCGGCAAGACACCATAATGATGTCGTATATTTAAAGAAGCCACCTGGCAAAAAACTAATTTCTGGACCTTAAAAGGAAACAGCCAACTCTCAAATTATTTTATGCTGTTCACTTTATTTCATATTCATCTTGATTTAACACAATTATATCAGGTTTCTGGTTCAAATGTAATTGCTTCAAGTTATATTGACTTAAAACCGTTACTTTTTTTGACATAACTTGTTTTAATTTTGAAATGACATGTTTCAATCAAGTAACCCAATCAAACAAGACTTTCACTTCCCATCATGCTTTGCAAATGGGCTAAATTCGGAGAGTAAATGTTTAAATAGCACTCTTCATATAATGGGGAAACATCCTACTGGGTTTTGTGACCAGTGCCAAATACCTGAGACTGTACAACATGTGCTTATTAATTGTTCAAAATATAGATTACAGAGGATCGATATGATAAAAGACATGGTAAAAATAGGACTAACAGGACTAAAGAGTATAATGGACTGGGGTAGGAGTGAATAAGGAATTAAATATTTGATTTGCTTTCTGACTAAAACAGGATTAATGACAAGAATATGATGACTAAAGTATATGTGAAATAACTAGAACCAGAAGATGGCAGTAATGCAAAGAACACAACGATTCACAAGAACTCAAGTACAGAACATATTTAGGAACGGCCAGAGTCTCTGGTGACAGTGAGGGATGAGGCTGCATCTGCTGGGACATAATGGCATCCGCAGCTCACAGGTGTAACAGGAATCATGGGAGTCTTCACCTCCACAGCCGATGGGAAGGAGTCAGATGAACTCATCTGTTCATGGATGAGCGAATACATTAAAGTTTTATTAAATATATACAAATAATAAAAGATGAGAGTTGCATGTATTGGTGAAATACATATTTAAATATATGTTGTCCAATGATTAAAATATTAGGAAAATACTTAAGACTGAGAGACTTTGTCTAAAAGGTCAAACTTTGGATAAAGAAACTATTTATACCAGATATACATTCATTTGAAAGGCTAATAGTGACAAATGTGATCAAAATAAACTTCATATGTGTCTGTGTATAAAGTTCATCTAAGTCTAAAAATTCCTGAAAATAGGTATACATTTAAAAGAATATATATGATTGTCCTTGAATCAGTAGATTTATTTTCATTAAATCTTCAGTTATTGACTTTATTTGTATCACTTTTCCCATCTTAAACGAATAAAGGATGATAAACATGATAAAGTTGACATAAGCCATCAGGAAAAAAGCTTTACTTTGAGGGTTGAATCTAAAGTGCTCGGTTTCTCTCTGGTTTTACAGCCACAAATTCAAGGCCTGTTAAAGTGATAATTTAAGTTTGTTATACTATTTGTGGCTTTTTATGGCCTTAAATTTGAACAAAAGATTTAAGGACCCAATGGAAGCCAGTTATTTGCTTGTGAAGTTACGGTATTCCCTCATTCATTTAATTTATAATGTTTGTTTTCTATATTGTGTATATACAAACAGTAAAAATTAAAGTCGAGTACTGTGTCTTGATTTAGAGTAATTTAATATTTTTTTTATCTCTCAATGTGAACTGTATTATTAAATTGCCATTGTGCCATTAAATGTATTTCAATAATACATTTAACTCTTAATCTTGTCATCTTTTCTTATTTGTACTAATATATATTTTTTTATGTAAATTGCTGTGCACTTTTGTGATTTTAGACTCATCAGTGAACGGGACTTTTATTTTGGTCTTGCTGTATGACGTCATAAGGCCGCGCCGCGCTCGTGCAACTGTTGTGATTCTGCTCAAGAGAGGTTTGTGTTTAAAGTGTTTAAAGCGACGCAGAATGAATGATTTATTATTAGATGTAACACTGCATTGCTTTATCTAACATTTATCAGCGTTGTGTGAGTAAAGTAACAGAATAAACTCACGAGTAACAGAAGGAGCGGCTCATTTCTCTCTTTATCGTTAATCAGTTCAAACCATAGACCGTAAAAAAATATGGACGACGCGACTTCATTGACTTCCGCTGACCAAAGTTGAAGCTTTCATAGGCCCGCTCACGGCGCTGACATCTTGGGACCGAGTCTGCGCAGTAGCGATCTCGGGACCGGAGTTGCGCAGTAGAGAACAGGAAGTAGAGGCGCGATTATCAAAAGCCCGCCCACACTCTCGCAGATGCAGAACAAATCATTATGTTGGTGTGAAATAAACAGTTATGGAAGTGTATAAATTAAAGCTAAAGCTCCAATCTCCTCCCAAAAATCCAGAAAAAAGTCCGTTAGTGCCTCACTGACAAGTTCATTCAGAGAAGCCGTCAATCTCAGCTGTCAATCATGATGTCACACCCCTCGTTTTTATAGCATCAAATAACTCACTAAAACTAAACTTATTTAAAAAACGAACACTTGAAATGAAATTATTGTAATAAAAACTGCCTAAAATGACAGAAACCATCTTTAGGAAACACTTATTTGAAGTGTAATTAAATTGTTTTGTGTGTCTCGCGCCCATTCTAATACATGGAGAGGCGGGGTTTAGGAGCTATACTGGGACCGGCCACCGGGGGGCGATCGAGGCCCGAAAGCTTCAATTTCTGACTGAAGCACTACAGGCTTGGTTCAAACATGAGTTCAGTCTCTGGCGAGTGACGAGAGAACCGGAGCTTTAGACTCTCCGAGTCAATTGAACCGATTGATTCACAACAAATGATTCAGTGATTCGAAGCGCTGCATTTCCATCTCGATTTCTATAAATCATTAAATAGCTAAACTGACTTATATATTAAGGGTCTGTATAATTTGCATTCTTTTGTTAATTTGTTGTGTTAGTTTTGAGTGTTTTTGTCTCATTAGGTGATTTAAGTCCATTAACTGAACTACTGATCTAGAGCTGATTGAGACTCAGAGATTTTGTGTGTATTTGTTTCTGTTAATTATTCTCATCTTAAACAGGACAGAGTTTTCAAACACACCGAAAAACTCCTGGTGAAGCGACTGAGATCCACGTCTACATAAAGATGGAGTTTATTAAAGAGGAGAGTGAAGAAGTGAAGATTGAAGAAACATTGAGAGTGAAACATGAAGAAACTGAAGAACAAACAGGTTGGTTTCATTGAAATTCATTCTCAAAGCTGAACTCAGTCTTTTGACCCTTATTCAAATCTCCAGCTCTACAGAAATGAAGGATATTTTTGAAGAATGTCATATAAGTGTCATAATTTAAAGCGCTATTATTTAACATGGATTGAGTCGCCTCATGTGGGCAGACATGTTGAGATCACATGACCAGACAAACACTAATTAACTGCTGCTTCAAGTGAACCTGTGAGGATCCGACTTCCATTACAACACATTCACTTAGGAAAATAATACAGTAATAGTCTTTTATAAATTCTTGTGTGACATTAAACTTATTATCTACTTGAACGGATTTGAAAACCATTAATTTATGTCACTTACTTACACTAGATAACAGCTTCTAATAAAATCTGTGTTTTGCATAAAGCAAAGCATGAAATGTGACTGATCAGCTTTACATTTGTTGTCTATAAGGGATTATTTCTTATCCTCAGAAGCGCTCTCTGTATAGTTAACATGTTGTACTGTAGAAGATTTAGCTCATATTCCACAATGTCATTGGAGATTGAAATGGGCATTGATATATGGATTATGTGTGTAATCTGGAGGAAAGTTAGCGGGTGTGTAAACATCTGAAGTAAAACTGAAACGACTAGTGTTGCGGAGCTGGAGTGTTACGGATACGTGGTGTTGCCATAGACAATAAATTAATTAATTTGGTAAACAAATATAAACATTTATTTATACATCACACAACTATTTACAACACAAAAGAGGTTGGCTTTGCTTAAGTTCTGTCTCCGGATTTTGTTGCTTTTAAGAAAAAAGGTTTAGATTTGTCACCTTCTCCATTCCTCTTCAACATTTTTACCACTAAAGTTACTACTCGCAAATCCGTGTTTTATTTTTTGGGGGGGAATATATTTCAGGGCTCAGTGCTAAGGATTTTTTTCAGGGGTTAAAATTTTTACTTGCCCTGCCAGAATTTTCACTGGCCCCACCACAAAAAAACTGATAAATAAAATAAAATAGGCCTAGTATTGTTTTTGAGCCATGTAAAGTATAAAGGTTATGACTCTAAAAAGTAATATCCTAACTCTAGGATTTTCTAAATCCTCAAAAAAAATTGGATATTGTTAAAGACAGTCAGTAATAAAATAAGAACAAATAATCAAATTACGAGCAAAAGCAAAAATAAATACAGCAGAACAAACATATACAAATTAAATAAAGAGTTATTTTCATGTAGGTCTAAACTAGATTGTCAGGTACAAAAATAGTAATCAAATGTAAAATATCACTGCATAAAATTATATGTCACTGCATATAAATATAGATTAAAAGTTATTCAGTGAGTGAAATAATTTTTTATTATTTTTTTTGGCTTTTGTTATCTCTATATTTATATAGCCAATGACGATATTTTCCGTCTTTCACTGTTATACGGTAGGGGGCGCTGTAGCGCATTTCCTGCACGAGAACAGAATCTCCTGATCAAAACAGCCGAAGAAGCAGGAACGTGCGCTACCATAAGCAGATGGATATGTAAAATAACGCGATCATCACCATTAAACAGCATATACATCACAACTGCCTAATGTTATTGAATGAAATGTCAACCCAGGGTGAGTTATAGGACTGTGAAGCTTTGGGCTGTTGATGGACTCGATCTACAACATCTGTGTTTTGTTCATCGTTCGGCCGTAACGTTAGTCTTTTACAAAAACCTGATTCTCAGCTTTATGCTCAAAATAATGCTTTTTCATGAAACTTGCAACATTCAAGTGTTGATTAAAAAAATAATGTATGAAGCTGGAATAAAACAGTGGGTCTGTTCTTTCTTTTGATATATTGCATGTTTATTGGGCCATGAAACTTGTGGAAATGACCATAAATGCTGGCGGTGACTGGGAAATTTCATGTTTACATTCATTTAAAAGACCTAACCGACTATGTTTACGATGATACTCAACAAGAGAGTCATTTTTATATAATTTTGTGTGAATATTCGCGCGCTGTGAGACGCGTGGCCGTGCGTGCGTGTGTGTTGTTGCTGCGCCTCGCGAGCATAGACCGTAAAAAAAGTATCAGTACTGAGTACTCGCGAGTATCAAACTGAGAGACACTTTCTCTTCTATGAGCGCTTGAATATTTAAATTGGCAAGGCTTAAACATGCGCAAATTATCAGTTTCCGTGAAGATGCAGCTCTGGCCCGAGTGTCTTTCACGCTGGCACTGAACCATCGGGCAATTCTTATTGTCAACCGTAATGACAAATAATTTTTGTCATTCATTCAGGGGGGCGGGGGGTCGTTTTGGGAGGGCGGGGCGCCCCCCCAAAACAATGGTAGGGGAAACACTGGTATAAGTGATATATAATTGCTCATGAAGGCTGGAAATGAAAAACACCTTGTATTCAGGTGTGCAGAATTATTAGGCATGTTTTCTTTTACAGATAAATTGAGCCAAAAAAGAGATTTAACTCAGACTGAAAAGTCAAAAAGTATTAAATGCCCATGATAAGGATGCAATACTAATGCAATACTAGACATTGCAGTTAAGGCATGACCATTGGACAGTGAAATGCGTGTTAGGTCAGCAGGGTCAAACGAAAACAGGTTGTGAAGAAAAGACATGTTAACTGCAAAAGAATTAAGAATTAAGGTGAAGAATTAAGTGTGAAACCATCAGGAACCCTTTAGTCTCCAGCGCCATCGTTTTTCAGTGCTGCAACCTACCTGGAGTCTCCAGAAGTGCAAGGTGTCAGGATCTCAGAGACTTAAATTAGGTAAGGAATCCTAAAAAATGACCCCCACTAAATAAGAATCACAAGCTTAAGTGTAAAATACATGAAGAAGGTTTTTTTATAGGCTTTATGGACAGATAGGTTGAGAGTGACTCTTGAAGGACCAGCACCACATCCTCTAGCTCCACTGTTTGAAGAATTCATCTTCCAGAATCTGGCAGTAAGTTTTGGGAGTTCATTTTTAGTCCATCTCAGCAAAACAGACTTCAGAATGAAGTAAAATGAATTCTCCAGCAACGGACGTAACCCGGAAAAACTATCAGTGTGGATTTAGCCGATTATTCCACCAATCAGCTATCAGTGCCGATTAATTGGCAAAACCGATGAATCGGTCGACCTCTAACATTTATATTTATTAATTTAGTAGAACTTTTTATCCAATAGAGGTCACGGTGCCGAGGCGTCGCTCATTCAGTGACCACAGCTGGTGGGAGGGAACATATACTTTTAGGAGTGAGTTGAGGTCTGGAGGTGGCGTTCCAGGGGCAGTCCTGAAAAGCCACGGCTAAACCTTACATTTAATTCTGACTGCAACTGGGAACCAGTGGGGTGAGATCAGGATGGGTGTGATGGCGGTTCTCTTTGGCTGATCAAAGACCACAAAACCCAAATTAGTCCCATATTGTCAAAACAGAAATTTCCTGGCTTTTTTCATGATAACTCAGGTCTAGGGGCTATGTGACTACCATATAAGATCTGTCAGGAGTAAATGAGAAGGATAAAAGGGTTATTTTGGACACCTCCTGGCCAGTTACATCAGTCGTCGACAGGTTTCAGGAGGAATTGAAACAGACGGCGGCGTTCCAAAAATGTATTTAACGTCCTCTCTCTGGGGCTGCTGGGCGGAAGCAGCCCCGGCCGCCTACAAGCTCCTTGCACAGAGTGAAACCTAAACAGCGTCGCTTCCCCGCAGAAAGACTTAGGATCAGGGCAACGATCGGAGATTGGAGGATTGTCATTATCTCTAGGAAAGCTTTTGCGAAGAAGTCCCGACGCCACTGGTGTCTGAGGGTCAGTGTTGGGCACGTTACTTTAAAAAGTAATTAGTTATAGTTACTAGTTACTTCTTACAAATAGTAACTGAGTTAGTAACTGAGTTACATCATTATAAAAGTAACTAATTACCAGGGAAAGTAATTACTGCGTTACTTTTTTTTTTTTTTCCAAATGTTCAAATATGTCAAACTTGGATGCCCCCAATATTAGATATGTTAAATGAATGAATTGGACACTAAATAGAATAAATTATTATTATAAAACATTGTACATCAATGTGCACTATTGTAATGTTGCTGTGGGACAATGTGAGAGACACCTATCAAATTCAATGGATTATTATAAATATTATCAGTTGGCCTACTATAGTGTAAATATTGTGTAAATATTATCAGTACTATACTTTCCTTTGGTAGTGGAGCTCACGTTATTACCTGGGTTTTTAGCCGCTAATTTTGTGGCATATGATGATGTGAGGCGCTTCAGAATCACTTCCACCGGCGTGGAGAGACTCTTTCTTCCTGGGCATAAGTTGCACGTTACTTAAATATTCTTACCTTTCACCTCAACGAGGGAAAAGTAGCGCTTATACTTCCAATTTGCGAAAGCTATTTTTGAAGTCGTTGGACCATCGCTGAATGTGCATATGCGTGTGCGTCATAGGTAGGTGTGTGTGTGTGTGTGTGTGTGTGTGTGAACCATAGACCGTGAAAAAAATATGTGTGAACTCAACCTATCAACTTCAACCTTGTCTCCCACCCACCAATCATCATCAGTTATGTGTACCACCGCACCCACCCCCAACACGCATGACTGGTGCGCGTGCACACGCACACACACACACACACACACACACACACACTCACGTTGCAGGTCCGACTGACAGAGAGCCTCGGATGAAAAGCGCTTCAGTGAGCTCAATTATAGTAACGCGACTAACGCCGCATTTTTTTTCCTCAGTAACGCTAACGGCGTTGTAACGGGAGAAACAGTAATTCGTTTGATTACTCGTTACTGAAAAAAATAATTCCGTTAGTAACGCCGTTTATCTGTAACACCGTTATTCCCATCACTGCTGAGGGTAGAGTTAACACCTCATTATACGGCCCCCACTTCCCCTTGTTGCACTCAGGGGTGGGTTCGTTCTGCCTACTCTGCTACCTTGTATGATTCGGAGCACAGCCGTTTCCAGCGATCCTCTGCGGAAGGTCCCAGAGCAGTCTGTTAGGTTGTTTCCTACCGGTGCGGTAGGAACCAGAGGCCAGTCTCGAGAGAGACTGGTACCCTCAGTAGAATTTCTGGCAGTGTGTAAACTACTGCCAAATATTTAATCAATATAAATAATATTTCAATGGGTCCTCCTGACAATAGAAAAGGGTCTCAGATTCAATGGGGTTATACCTACAGTGGTGGACCCAGGGCAGGCTGTAGTTATGGAGCAAGAAGTAAAAGCTTTGTTTGTGAGTGCACAAAAATAGACGAAGAAACTTAACAGATTATAATACTGTATAACACTTGCCTGTTTGACTAAAATCAATGGAGTATTTTGAGTCTCTTTCACACTGAAATGAAAAAAGTGAGTTGGTCATGCCGGACCTCTAGGGGTTAATGTTTTACATGTTCAAATGTTTTTATGCCTGTTCTGTTGTGCTATTAGGTTAACTTTTGTCTTTTTTGCCTTAGACCTGATGCAGTTGAAAGAGGAGTGTGAAGTACTAAAGGAAATGGAAGGAAAAGATCAATATGAGAATGATCATGATTTCATAACTGAAGAAAAATATGTTAGTTGCCCACAGACTGAAAAGACTTTTAAAAAAAGCGGAGAAAAAGCTGAAAAGAAAGAAACTATAAGTTATTTCACCCGCTTTCAGGGTAGAAAGAGTTTCAATCAACAAGGAAATCTTACAGACAACATGATACTTCACTCTGGAGAGAAACCCTACACGTGCCCTCAGTGTGGAAAGAGTTTCAATCAAAAAGTACACTTGCGAGAACACATAAGGATTCACACTGGAGAGAAGCCGTTCACCTGCCAACAATGTGGAAAAAGTTTCACTATAAAAGTAAACCTTAACAGACACATGAGCGTTCACACTGGAGAGAAGACTTTCACCTGCCAACAGTGTGGAAAGAGTTTCAACCGAAAAGAAACTCTTAGCATACACATGAGAGTTCACACTGGAGAGAAACCTTACACCTGCCAACAGTGTGGAAAAGATTTCAACCAAAAAGGAAGTCTTTATCGTCACATGAGAATCCACACCGGAGAGAAACTGTTCACCTGCCAACAGTGTGGAAAAGATTGCAACCATAAACGAAGTCTTGATTCCCACATGAGAATTCACACTGGAGAGAAACTGTTCACCTGCCAACAGTGTGGAAAAGATTTCAACCATAAAGGAAGTTTTGATTGCCACATGAGAATTCACACTGGAGAGAAGCCTTACACCTGCCAACAGTGTGGAAAGAGTTTCAACCGAAAAGAAACTCTTAGCATACACATGAGAATTCACACTGGAGAGAAACCTTACACCTGCAGACAGTGTGGAAAAGATTTCAACCAAAAAGGAAGTCTTTATCGTCACATGAGAAATCACGCTGGAGAGAAGCCGTTCTTTTGTGATCTCTGTGGAGAGAGTTTCAGATATAGAGTCACCTTTAAGCACCACATGAGGATTCACTTATGAGAGAACGGTTTTATGTCATAAAATAAAATGTACTTCTTCTTTCCTTTCGGCTGTTCCCTTCAGGGGTCGCCACAGCGAATCATCAACCTCCATCTTGCCCTATCCCCTGCATCCTCTTCTCTCGGACCACTACCTTCATGTCCTCCTTCACTACATCCATAAACCTCCTCTTTGGTCTTCCTCTCGACCTCTTGCCTGGCAGCTCTCACCTCAGCATCCTTTTACCGATATATTCACTCTCCCTCCTCTGAACATGTCCAAACCATCTCAACCTGGCCTCTCTAACTTTGTCTCCAAAACATCTCACATGTGCTGTCCCTCTGATGTACTCATTCCTGATACTATCCATCCTCGTCACTCCCAAAGAGAACCTCAACATCTTCAGCTCTGCTACCTCTAGCTCTTCCTCCTGTCTTTTCCTCAGTGCAACTGTCTCCAAACCGTACAACATTGCTGGTCTCACTACTGTCCTGTACACCTTTCCTTTCATTCTTGCTGGTACTCTTTTATCACACAACAGACCTGACACTTTTCTCCACCCATTCCAACCTGCCTGCACACGCTTCTTCACCTCTTTTCCACACTCCCCATTGCTCTGGACTGTTGACCCTAAGTATTTAAAATCCTGCACCTTCTTTACCTCTTCTCCCTGTAACCTCACTGTTCCACTTGGTTCCCTCTCATTCACACACATGTATTCTGTCTTGCTGCGACTAACCTTCATTCCTCTTCTCTCCAGAGCAAACCTCCACCTCTCTAGACTTTCCTCCACCTGCTCCCTGCTCTCACTACAGATTACAATGTCATTCGCAAACATCATAGTCCATGGAGATTCCTGTCTGACCTCATCTGTCAGCCTGTCCATCACCACCACAAACAAGAAGGGGCTCAGAGCCGATCCTTGATGCAGTCCCACCGTCACCGTGAAGTCCTCTGTCTCACCTAAGGCACACCTTACCACTGTCCTACTGCTCTCATACATATCCTGCACCACTCTACCATACTTCTCTGCCATTCCAGACCTCCTCATACAATACCACAGCTCCTCTCTTGGCACCCTGTCATATGCTTTCTCTAAATCGACAAAGACACAATGCAGCTCTTTCTGACCCTCTCTGTACTTCTCCATAAACATTCTCAAAGCAAATAATGCATCTGTGGTGCTCTTTATTGGCATGAAACCATACTGCTGCTCACAAATGTTCACTTCTCCCCTTAGCCTTGCTTCCACTACTCTTTCCCACAACTTCATTGTATGGCTCATCAGCTTAATACCTATTTTATTAATAGCTTAATAAAATAAAATGTGCTGACGGTTATATTTTCTATTCAATTGCTTCTCAGTCACTTCTTAACAGTCATCTTTCTATCAAATGCACCTTAAACATTAGCAGACTCACAAACATGGTCCCCATAAGACATAGAAATAGTGTAACTCAAGAAAGTGCATTGAAAGAACCTGGGAAATTGAACTGTAAAACTTGAACAGAGGGACCTAACCCTCTACTTTCAACATTGTCTGTATGGCTTTTAGGCCAGTAGGCTGACTGTGAGATCGTGGACTTTGAAAGATTTTTTTAATGTCCTCCAGCTCCAGGAACATTTTCTGAAAAACCTTGAAGGTGTATTTCAGTTTATTTGGATAGCTAAGTTCCAAGGCATAAATAAGGCCCATTAGGTAGATGCAAGCATGTGCTACATTGGGAATACCAAAAAGGACCTCTGCTCCCTCAATGGCTATTCCAGCCTGCTTCACGAGACCTCCATCCCTGGCTTTGCTGACCACAGGGATGTTGAGAACAAATGAAATGAGGTCCTCTTGGATGGTTGCAGCACCGTCGCCATCACAAACCTGTGAAATATACCAGAGAGAATTAAACCTACCTTTTGTTTGCTAATGTGGAGAATGCACAAGAGTCATTATGACCTCAGCTCTTAGCTCTCCCTCTGAACCGAAATCTGGGTGGGATTACATGGTTGCTGTGGTAGTTGAGTGGTGTTTTGATTTAAGCCAAGAAATGTGTGTGTGCATTAGGGCTGGGATTCAGATGTTTCGATTTTGTTCTATTCAATTTCGATTTGATTACGGATTTCAATTCTCGATTCGACTCAATGAATATAGATTTAAGACAAATCCTTTATTTATAAAAAATGAACAGTGAACATAATTTTACAAATGGTTAATTAATAAAAATTAAAAAAAGAGCCACAGACCTGTATATTAAACCTTTTAATTTTAGGTACTGTTAGACTCTGCATCAATTTCCTCAAGTCTGCGTGTTTGTTGAACGAGGAGAGCAGAAACAAAATATAGTTTAACTGTTTAAATCTGTCCTTGGGGTCAATATGACCCCAATCGACTTTTCAGTAGTTAAAAAAAATGGTTACCTTCATCTCAGAGGAATTAAATTTTGTGACTTTTCCTACATTATCTATCTATACATACACAAAAAAACTGGGCTGAATTCGGTTGTTCTGAAGATATGTAAAACATTTTTTTATTAATGTTGTCTTTGGGGTCAAAATGACCCCAATTGAAAATGAATGGGAAATGCAAAAATATGTTTTTTTTTTTTATTTGTCCCCCCCAAAAAATCAATAAATCCAGCATAAATCTGAAAATTTTCACACCGATATGAAGGCCTGGTACTTGAGCACAAATGCAATGTAGAAAACACATGGTCACACACACATACACAAACACACACAAACACACACAGGTATGACTGCCACAGAGAGCATTTTTATAGAATTTGGCAAATAAAATCCGCCATAAATGCAGAAAAAAAATATATAAAGGGGTGAGACCCTATGTGCGCATACACACACACACACACACACACACACACACACACACACACACACACACACACATGCACACACACACACACGCACACACACACAAACAGAGAGAGAGAGACACGCACACAGAGACCCACGCACACATGCTTTCTCTCTCTCTCTCTCTCTCTCTCTCTCTCTCTCTCTCTCTCTCTCTCTCACACATACACACACACACACACACACACAGACAGATGCATACAGAGACACACGCACACATGATCTCACACATGAGAGAGAGGTATGTATGATTGCCACAGAGAGCATTTTGATCAAATTAGGCAAATGTAATCAGCCATACATGCAGAACACGTGTGTGAGTGTGTGTGTGTGTGTGTGTGTGTGTGTGTGTGTGTGTGTGTGTGTGTGTGTGTGTGTGAGGCCTAATGCATGCACACACATTCAGAGAGAGCAAGAGAGAGATCAAACAGAGATGAAAGACAACTGACCTTTTCCACTCTGAGAAAGTTTATGTTGAGATGCAAAAGCTGCATCTGTGTTTTGAAAACAAAGAAATTGTTTCCACGCAAAAGATATAAAAGAGTGCCTTTGGTGTCCTGCACGTGGATCATTCTGTGTCCTGGCAGCATGGCAAAGAGGTACACTCTTCTTGAGACACTGGACTATGTGCTGGATTCCAGCGAAAATGAAGAAACCGTGGAAGATTCTGAGCCTGAGGACTCTGAACCAGAGGACTGCAATCCCCCTGAAGAGGAGGAAGAGGATTGCGATTACCAGGAATCGGAGGATGACTGTGAGGAGGCAGATGAAGACCAAGCCTTGGTTTCTAAAAATAGGCAAATAGCCTGGTCTACCATTCCACCTCCACAGAGGCCAGGGAGATCACCAGCTGCACAAGTTACAAAGTTGACACCTGGACCAACTAGGTACGCGTGTTCTCGTGTAGAGGACATAAAGTCCACTTTTTTATTATTTTTTTCATCAAGCATCCAAATGATTTTGGTGGACATGACAAATGTTGAAGGAAGGCGTGTGTATGGTGCTGACTGGAGGGATGTCGACTGGACTGATATGGAAGGGTATATCGGCCTGCTTCTTCTTGCAGGAGTTTATCGCTTTAGAAATGAGAACCTGGAAAGTTTGTGGGAGGCTCAAACTGGGCGTGCAATTTTTTGTGTTGTTATGCCGCTGAAAAGATTTAGAATTTTGTCAAGAGTCATCCGATTCGATGACAGGGCCACAAGACCTGCCCGACGAGAAAGTGACAAGCTGGCACCAATTCGGGATCTGTGGAACTTATGGGTCGAGCGTCTCCCGATGATGTTCAACCCTGGTCCAGACATAACGGTGGACGAGTGCCTGGTGGCATTCCGAGGTCGAGGCTTGTTCAAGCAGTACATGCCTAGTAAGCCATCAAAATACGGAATAAAAATCTGGGCAGCATGTGACGCCAAGACGAGTTATGCTTGGAGAATGCAAGTTTACACCGGCAAGCCTCGTGATGGACCACCTGAGAGAAATCAGGGAATGCGTGTGGTCCTTGATTTAACCACTGGACTCCAGGGACACACAGTTACGTGTGACAATTTCTTTACTTCCTATGCCCTTGGCCAGAAGCTCCTGAAAAGGAAGTTGACATTGGTTGGTACAGTTAGGAGAAACAAACCGGAACTCCCATCAGCACTTCTGACAACGAGAGACAGAGCCGTGTTTTCTTCTCTTTTTGCATTTACGGAGACACACAGTCTAGTCTCGTATTGCCCCAAAAGGAATAAAAATGTGCTGCTCATGAGCACCTGTCACAAGGATGCGAAAATCAGCGACAGGGAGGACAGGAAGCCAGAGGTCATCTTGGACTACAATCGCTGTAAAGGCGGAGTGGACAACCTTGACAAGGTATTTACAAATTTTATGATTTGATGCATTATTTTGATAATTTTCAAAGTTGGTGATAGAGTGAGTGGTATTTCTTTTGCCAGCAGATATACTAATTTCTCTGTGTTTGTGTTTTTTTGCAATATTGCAGATGGTTGCAAGCTACAGCTGCAAGCGCAAGACTAACCGTTGGCCAATGGTTGTCTTCTCTATCATCATTGATGTCTCGGCCATAAATGCCTTTGTGGTGTGGAGAGAAGTAAATCCGTCATGGGAGAGAGGGAAGAGTATGAAAAGGAGGATCTTTCTCGAGCAGCTGGGGAAAGCTCTGGTGGCCCCTCTCATGGAGCGACGTCAACACCTGCCTCGTTGACCAGCATCTGTGACAATGCTAAAGAGGCAACGGGATTCTTCCGACACTCCAGGGCCCTCCACTGTACCTCCACTATCGAAGCGAGCAAGGTGTCAGGTTTGTCCACGGGCCAAAGATGCAAAAACTGACAAGCAGTGTGCAAACTGTAAAAGAGCCATTTGTGCTGCTCACACAGTGTTCTTGTGCCAGATGTGTGTGGAATGATTATTTTACCATGTATTGTACATATTTTTGATAGTTTGTTATTGCTTTTATGTTCATTGTTTAGAATGTGTTTGTAAAAATTTGTATTATTATTTGTTGTACACTTTTACTCATTTCTGGATAATGTTGGTTATTTACACATAATTTTTTTAAATTTTGTCTACACTCTAAAGTGTTTTTTTTTTTTTAGTTTTTTTTTTTTACACTTGGTTAATTAAAATCAATAATATGCAACTACAATCTGACTCTGAGTCTTGTCCTTTAGGTGTGACTTGTGTGGCATTTATAATCACGGTGGCCACATCTGGTGCGCATGCGCGGGTTGTGAGCGCGTTGTTGATGTTAGAGCTCCGTCGAATTGATTCATAATCCTTGATTTTCTCCTTATCACTCGCTTACAAACGATTATTTTCTATTATTTACAGCGTGTGAATATATCTCCGATACGATTCTCTATAAAAAACAATCGGATTGCTTTGATATCACTACTTATATCCGAACTTCCGCTACTAACCGTAGCCCGCTAGCATTGCACGCGTGGTAGCTTATTTACACCGGTAGCCCGCTAGCATTGCACGCGTGGTAGCTTATTTACACCGGTAGCCCGCTAGCATTGCACGCGTGGAACTTATTTACACCGGTAGCCCGCTAGCATTGCACGTGTGGTAACTTATTTACACCGGTAGCCCGCTAGCATTGCACGCGTGGAACTTATTTACACCGGTAGCCCGCTAGCATTGCACGTGTGGTAACTTATTTACACCGGTAGCCCGCTAGCATTGCACGCGTGGAACTTATTTACACCGGTAGCCCGCTAGCATTGCACGTGTGGTAACTTATTTACACCGGTAGCCCGCTAGCATTGCACGCGTGGAACTTATTTACACCGGTAGCCCGCTAGCATTGCACGCGTGGTAACTTATTTACACCGGTCACCACTGAAACCGACAATTCGTCATCGCAGCACATCTGCTACAATGACGAATAACTCGGATGTGTGTCTAATGTTACCTTTGAGTGCAGGCGAGGACACGTTCGAGCTGCATTCGGTGCAGTTGGAGCTGGAGTCGTTGGAGAAGCAGATTCGCGATCTACTAGAGAGACGAGCCGTGCTGAGAGAGCGACGATCAGTGCTTGAAACATCACGCGCCGATGCGGTTAGTAACCTCTTGACTCCGACTTCGTCTACTCCGTGTGTTTCTCTGCACAGGACCAAAGCACCCAGGACGCGATCATCATCCCTGGTTTCGTTCACTCCGGCGCCGACACGACCCTGGGTGCTTCCACAGCGGAAGACGCGAGCCAGGACCAGAGCTAGGACCTCTCCGCCCCTCCCGGTCTTCGAGATCTCCACCCGGAACCGCTTCTCCCCTCTTCGCGAGACGGAACGCGACGCTGTGGTCATCGGTACTTCCATCGTCCGACATGTCCACGCTACCTCAGGTAAAGGCAAGGTAATCACTCACTGCTTTCCTGGTGCTCGTGTTCTCGATGTCGCTGCGCAGGTTCCCGAGATCCTGAACAGTGACGAGCGCATCGGAGCTGTCGTGCTGCACGCGGGAACGAACGACACCAGGCTGCGGCAGACGGAGGTTCTGAAGAGGGACTACAGGAGCCTGATCGAGACGGTGCGCAGAACATCGCCTGAAGCATCGATCATCGTGTCTGGACCGCTTCCCACGTACCGACTAGGACATGAAAAGTTCAGTAGATTATTTGCTCTAAATGAATGGTTAATGTCATGGTGTAATGAACAGAAGCTGCTCTTTGTAAATAATTGGAATCTGTTCTGGGAGCGACCTAGGCTCTTCCGTCCTGATGGCCTTCACCCCAGCAGAATCGGAGCGGCTCTTCTGTCGGACAACATCTCCAGAGCGCTGCACACCACCATATGACTAGTAAGTCAAAGTCCAAATCACAGTATTTGCTGTCCTAACTTAACTGACATAAGTACCAATGTAGAACATTATATAGAAACTGTGTCTGAACATAACTGTGTAGAACATTATATAGAAACTGTGTCTATTCCTCGTTTAGTGAGGTCAAACATTAAATCTACTGTAAGATCTAGGAAAAATCTAATTGTGATTAAACCAGAAAATCTCAATATTAGTGAACAAAAACAATGCTGTCCAAACTTAATTGACATAAGTACCAATGTAGAACATTATATAGAAACTGTGTCTGAACATAACTGTGTAGAACATTATATAGAAACTGTGTCTATTCCTCGTTTAGTGAGGTCAAACATTAAATCTACTGTAAGATCTAGGAAAAATCTAATTGTGATTAAACCAGAAAATCTCAATATTAGTGAACAAAAACAATTTCTAAAACTAGGTCTTCTAAACATTAGATCGCTCACACCTAAGGCGGTTATTGTTAATGAAATGGTCACAGATAATAGTTTCGATGTACTTTGCCTTACTGAAACCTGGCTTAAGCCAAATGATTATTTCGGTCTTAATGAGTCTACTCCGCCAGGATACTGTTATAAGCATGAGCCCCGTCTGATTGGTCGTGGCGGGGGTGTTGCAACAATCTATAGAGATATTCTTAATGTTACTCATAAAACAGGTCACAGGTTTAATTCGTTTGAAGTACTAGTGCTAAATGTTACGCTCTTAAATGTAAGAAAGAAATCCGTATTATCTCTAGCCTTGGCTACTGTGTATAGACCTCCAGGGCCCTATGCTGATTTCTTAAAAGAGTTTGCAGACTTTCTCTCAGATCTATTGGTCAACGTCGATAAAGCATTAATTGTTGGAGATTTTAACATACACGTAGATAACACAAATGATGCATTAGGGGCTGCATTTACAGATCTATTAAACTCCTTTGGGGTTAAGCAAAACGTCACTGGTCCCACTCATCGTCTTAATCACACACTAGATTTAATTATATCACATGGAACCAACCCAACCGACATAGATATTATACCGCAAAGTGATGATGTCACTGACCATTACATGATAACTTGCCTACTGCGTACTGCTGAAATCTGTCATGTTGCGCCACGTTATCGACCAGGCAGAACAATCATTCCAACCACTATAGATAGATTCTCAAATAGCTTACCTGATCTGGCTCAGCTGCTCAGTGAACCCAAACAAACAGATGAACTAGAGGAAATGGCCAGCAGTATGAGCACGATTTTATCTAGCACATTAGAAATTGTTGCACCAATTAGATTAAAAAAGGTTAGAGAGAAAACTAAAGCACCATGGTACAACAGTGCTACACATGTTATCAAGAGAGAAACTCGTAACTTAGAGCGTAAATGGAAACAAACTAATTTCGAGGTCTTTAGAATCGCGTGGAAAGATAGTATGTCACGTTATAAAAAGGCCCTAAAAGCAGCCAGGGCTGAGCATCTCCGCAAACTAATAGAAAATAATCAAAATAACCCAAGGTTTTTATTTAACACCGTGGCTAGACTAACAAATAAACAAACATCGCCTGAGCAAAATATTCCGTTACAGTTTAGTAGTAATGATTTTATGAATTTCTTCACTGAGAAAATAGAAAGCATCAGAAACAAAATTGTAAATGTACAATCTTTAATGATGTCTTATGATTCAACCGCAACTATCGCACGTCAAGAACTACTACACCGCTTTACAACTATAGGACAGGAAGAGCTAAATAAACTTATCATTGCATCTAAACCAACAACATGTTTATTAGATCCAATACCCACTAAACTACTGAAAGAGTTGTTACCTGTAGTGGAAGAGCCTCTTCTCAATATTATTAACTCATCTTTATCTTTAGGTCATGTTCCAAGAATATTCAAGTTGGCAGTCATAAAACCTCTCATTAAGAAGCCACAATTAGATCATAATAACCTAGCAAATTACAGACCAATTTCAAATCTTCCATTTATGTCTAAAATACTAGAAAAAGTTGTGTCCGCTCAATTGTGCGCTTTCTTGCAAGAAAATGATATCTATGAAAAATTTCAATCAGGATTCAGGCCGCATCATAGCACAGAAACTGCACTCGTTAAAATCACAAATGATTTACTTCTAGCTTCTGACCAAGGCTGTATCTCAATACTAGTTCTACTTGATCTTAGTGCTGCGTTCGATACTATAGATCATAAAATACTCTTAGATCGACTTCAAAATTATACTGATGTTCAGGGACAGGCATTAAACTGGTTTAGATCGTACTTATCAGACCGCTACCATTTTGTCTGTCTAAATGGGGAAAAATCAAAGATGACGTCAGTAGACTATGGGGTGCCGCAAGGATCCGTGTTAGGCCCTCTGCTATTCTCTATATATATGCTGCCACTTGGTAATATTATAAGAAAACATGGAATTAATTTCCACTGTTATGCTGATGACACTCAATTATATATTTCATCACGACCGGATGAAAACGCTAAATTATCTAAACTGACAGCGTGTGTTGAAGATATTAAATACTGGATGACGTGTAATTTTCTGCTATTAAATTCAGATAAAACGGAGGTGTTACTTATTGGTCCAAAAAACTGCCCACAAAACCTCTCGCAATACAATTTTACCTTGGAAGGATGTCCTGTCACTTTATCCACTACAGTAAAAGACCTGGGTGTTATATTAGACCGCAACCTGACATTCGAAAATCATATTTCATATGTTAGAAGAACGGCATTTTTCCACCTTAGAAACATTGCTAAGCTACGTAACATGCTATCTATTTCTGATGCAGAAAAGTTAGTTCATGCATTCATGACCTCGAGATTAGATTACTGTAATGCTTTATTAGCTGGTTGTCCTGCATCCTCAATAAACAAACTACAGTTAGTCCAAAACGCGGCTGCTAGAGTTCTTACTAGGTCAAGAAAATATGATCATATAACACCAATTTTATCATCTCTACACTGGTTACCTGTGAAGTTCCGTATCAATTACAAACTATTGCTACTAACCTATAAAGCCCTAAATGGTTTAGCTCCAGTGTATCTAACGGATCTTCTATCGCCCTACAATCCATCGCGCTCTTTAAGATCACTAAACTCTAGGCTTCTGGTCATTCCTAGGATATCTAAGTCCACTAAAGGAGGGAGGGCTTTTTCACATTTAGCTCCTAAACTCTGGAATAGTCTTCCTGATATTGTTCGAGGTTCAGACTCGCTGTCCCAGTTTAAAACTAGATTAAAGACGCATCTCTTTAGCCAAGCATTCACATTATAATTATCTTTTTATACTACAGTTAAATCGGATCAAAAGCATTAATATAATATTCTGAACAGCAGCTACGCTAATCATTTCCCATCTGCTTTTCTGTTGTTATCTCGGGACACTAGTCCCGAGGTAAATAGTTCATCAGCTCCAGTTTGTATCCAGCCTCTCATGGAGACTTCGGATGCCCCGACACCTGTGATGAGACGACTCCACGCCTGTGAAGAGACGACTCAACGCCAGCGTTGTTATGGCCTAAATTAATACACGATTGATTAACTTTTTCGAACATTATTCTTTAACATTGTCTTTCTAACATTTTTACTGTACATCTATGAAATGCACTTTCTGTAAAGCTGCTTTGAAACAATGTGTATTGTGAAAAGCGCTATACAAATAAATTTGAATTGAATTGAATTGAATAAGGAAATGGATGCGTTAATAGATCCGAGCTTAAAACTGCACATTTTGTTTACACAGACTATCCTCGCCTCATAACGAAGCCGTTAGCTCTTATCTGCTTGGAGCGATTTCCGCGAGTCCAGATTTAACCGCTGATCACGACAAAATTGTGTGTAAGTAACTTCTAATGTATTTCTCATTCCTTGTTTAATTTTACCGTGACTGTTTTTATTAATACCAGTCTCATGTAATTGTTTTCCAGCTGCCTGTAAGACGTATTATGAATCGACACGCCGGAGCTTCAGATACAAACAACCTGAACTTACATCGCAGGCGGAAACTGCGAAGAGTTTAGCTCGGAGTCGATCAAGAAGAAAAAGTGTAAGATTTATTATATTAGATCCGTTTTTTGTCAATGTGAGTATTTTTCAGGTTGCTTATTGTCTTTATGGATTGTATTACAGTTGCTGGAAGCGAGAGTGTGCTGGATGAGGTGGACATTTGGAAGTCCGCGACCATTGAACTCATGTTTGACGAGGAAGACGCATTGTTGACGGGGTGTCTGGATGGATTGTGCGGCCACCGCGCTCTCGCAGCCTGGAGCACGCCGAACTTTACATTACATTACGAGACATTACTGCTGCACTGTACATAGTTGTGTGTTTAACAATAAAGCTCTTTCTTTGAATAAACAGCTGTGTTTTATAAATGAAGCTCTTTCTTTGAATGAACAGCTGTATGCTTATAAATGAAGCTCTTTCTTTGAATAAACGGCACGGTCCGTATAATTTTCCCATATATTCCTTGATGGTATGAATACTTCATAGCACAATAATATTAATATAAAACAAATTATTACAACATAAATTATATATTTATTATTATTATTGGGGTTTACATTTATAATGAGCCAGGGGGACCAATAATGATTGGTTTGCAGTGATCTGCCAACCAATCACGAGGGATTTTTCTTTTTTAAATGTAGTGGCTTCAGCCAATAGTGAGTGAGTAAATTCAAGTCTGGCCGTTGACTCTCTGGTTTCGCTGCTATTCATATGCTAATTAGAGGCGTCGCACCTCCGCGCGGGCTCTCAGCGGGGGGCTCTCCACCTACGTCATGGTTCGTTTACGACAATTTGTGGCACAGACGAACGCGACGTTCGCTGCCTCTAAATTGTCGAAAACTGCCGAAAATTAGGGAGATTTCCGGGAGTATACAAGCGTTTACGGGGTCGAAAATCCCACTTTTCATGCAGTGATGCATCTTACCCCTACACTATTGCTGCTGATGAAGATTGAGTTTTCAGTAGTTTTGTCTGCCTCAACCAGACGTTTAAACAAGCCGATATATTTAAAGGGGTGGTAAACCACGATTTCACTATTCTAACTTTAGCTAGTGTGTAATGTTGCTGCTTGAGCATAAACAACATCTGCAAAGTTACAACATTTAAAGTTTAAAGCAAAGGGAGATATTTGCTTTTAAAGAAATCCATTTCTAAGAACTACAGCAAACGGCCAGCAGGCGACTACAGACATTCCTCCAGGGTTGGTGACATCACCAGGCTCAATATTTACATAAACCCCTCCTCCGAGAATATTAAATAAGGGGGGATGAGGCCATTTTGTACGGTATGCCAAGGAAACGCTGTTATTTTCATCCGGATTGCAGGTCTGGGGTACTTGCTTTGTTCAGCCTTCCTTGTGGGACGGGGGTGCGTTGCAGAGCGTTTAACATACAGCACAACGTCAGCTACGTGAGACAAACACTGCCAGTGTGTGGATGTACGATGCGCGCGGGGCTCCCGCAGCACATTTCACGGAGGAAAACTTCCACAATCTTCGCGAGTTCAATGCAGGATTTGCACAACGGCTTGTCCTGAAAGCTGGATTTACAGAAGCTGTTTACGGGCCACAACCTGTAAGTCTGATTTAATATAAATATCAATCGTTTTTCTCTTGAGGACTGAACAGGTTGAACAGGTTCTGCTCGATCATCTTCACTAAAATGTTCTGGGTCTGATTCGGGCTCAGATTGGTATGGTTTTATTGACGCCATTGTTTCTAATACTGACCAAAGCACAGCCTCCGGTAAAGGTAAGGGGCGTAACATTTCCGACAAACGTGCACTAGTCGGTTAGCGAATCACAACACACTGGGCCAGCTAACCAATCTGAGCCCACTGCGTATTTTTGAGGGACTGGCTTCATACAACCCGGAAACCATTAGACCGTTTTACAAGGAGGGACAGAGCAGTGTAGAATAAAGGTCAAAAATAATGATAAAAAAAAAAAATGAAGCATAAACACGTTACAGTGCACCCCACAAACACAATCAAGCCTTCAAAAGAATGTTTTACCCCCCCTTTAACATTCTTGAATGTGACTGTGAAAACTGAATTGACTTGTTCTTAAGTAATATAATGCTTCCTTTTTCAGATTTCAGAGAACCCAAAGGAAAAGAGGCAGTAGTCTGAACCTGACCCTTTGTAATCGATTGTGTTAAAATGTTAAATAAAATATATTGATTGAACTGCTGGGAAGGTGTCATTCATATTTTAAAAGTTTTCCTTTGAAATGGTAGTTAAACCATTAATGTTTTAACATTACCTTGGTACATCAGATAGCAACATTGTTTTATGTTGTCATTACATTTCAGTTGTCTTTTCAGTTTCAACAAAAGTCATTTATAATCAACATCACTTTATAACATTGATGAAACAATATTATCAAAGATTATTTTTGTTAATTTCAGTGTCGATTCAACATCAGTAAAGTAGACTCAACATCATAACGTTGATTTGACAATATTATCATTGATTATTT
Source organism: Gobio gobio (assembly GCF_949357685.1). NCBI lineage: Eukaryota > Metazoa > Chordata > Actinopteri > Cypriniformes > Gobionidae > Gobio > Gobio gobio. The sequence continues at coordinate 16,058,032 of NC_137097.1, read as the reverse complement.
TTGTGAATTTCAACATTGTTTCAACAGTAACTGAGAGTGCAAGGGTGATACATCACTTTGCAAAGTCAATTCAATTTAATTAGCCTTGACGCATCAACACTGACTCAACATTGTTTCAACAGTAACTGAGGGTGATACATCACTTTGCAACGTTAATTCAATGCAATTAGCCTTGACGCATCAACACTGACTCAACATTGTTTTAGAGATTACATGCTTTCTGGGTAATGCAGCAGATTTGAAGGCACAATATTTAAATTTGAAATCAATGTTACAAATGGCACTGAATGATTGAAATTGTTGTGGGGAGATTGAAAACCTGACGTGATGCCTTAAGACAGGGTTTTTGAAAGACCAAACTTGGTAAAGTCAATATCAATAAAGCATACAATGTACAGAGAAGCGACTGAGTCGTGAATATGAACGCAACATGTTTAATTATGCGTTAAGCGTTTTTCTTCCTTTTTAGAAAACCATTAAAGGAAAGCGCTTAATGTGTCTCAATGACTTAAGACCATGTTTCTAAAATACCAAAGTCAGCAAAAAACATTATTAATAAATCTTAGTAGGCAAACATATAAGCACATAATATGAGCGCAACGCGCTAAATGATGCTTTAAGCATTTTTCTCAGAAAGGTTATGTATATGGAAGCAAAACACTTAATGCCTTGAATGTGTTGTATCTGTAATCTGGATTCAGCTGCCTGTTTGTACATTGCACTGCATGAAAAAAGGTGTATCCGGACCAGGATACTCCTGTATACACTGCTGAAATTCGGAAGAATCCAGGAGTATACTGGCCGGATAGGTCAAATTCCATGGATCCGTATATGTCCGTATTCATCCGAAATGGTACCAAATCGGATGTATGTTGTGGCCGTATACTCCCATGCTACAGCCATTTGTTGCCATGGCAAATAATCCCATCAAGTTTTTCCCAGGAGAAATTTTCACACCTCTAAACAGCTTTGCCTTCCATCCCCTATTGGTCCTTCATCTCAAACTGGATTGGTTGTTTTTTTTAAAACCACTCCCAAAACCCAGACTGCTATTGGAGGACAGGACGCATTGAAAACCCAGTCAAGTGACTTTATTGGTTACTTCTAAGGCTAAGGGTGGGCTAGGTTTTGTAGCATAGGGACTTGATTGGTTATAGGCCAGCTATGCAGATTTTGCTCATTAATATATTAATATATATATATATATATATATATATATATATATATATATATATATATATATATATATATATATATATATATATATATATATATATATATATATATATATATATATATATAATCCCCTCTCCCTCCCAAAAGAAAAATACACACAAAACAATTTGAGAAAGTCTGAAATATTTATTAAAAAGGTATAAAAAAACAACAACATTCTTAACAGCATTATAAACGAACATTAAAACAATGGTGAAACAAAAACAAGTGAACTAAATGTATTTAAAAGGGATGAAAATGTAAAGGAACAAATGTAAAAATATAAACAGTCCAAAGAACATAAATATACGTTAAAATGAATTGGTAAAGAAACAAAAAGGAAAAAAAATGAACAAAATGCATTTAAAAGACAGATGTAAAGGAATAAAATACACAGTGAACATAAAAAGGAAAAGAATAAATATACAAATTAAACAATATAAAATGAGAACAATAAATTTATAAGACAAAAAAAAGTGTATAAAAAATACACATAAATATTCCAAGTAAACAATATAACCAAGTAAAAAGAACAAAGAGCATTATAAACATACATTAAAATGAATGTGGGAAAAGATAAGTGAACAAAATGTGTCTAAAGGAAGGTGACGTAAGAGGAACAACAATACAAAACGTGGAGATCAAAAGCAACATGGACATCTAAAAAGGAACAAACATACAAAGTATACAATATAAAACGAGACAAAGAAATCTATAAATTAAAAAGTGTATATAAAATATATGTAAATGTTCTATATATGGGAACCAATAAAAGTATAAGTATATAAACATAGGAATAAAGAAAATATAAAATGGAACAATTGAATATTAAAATTATAATTATAAAATAATTGTGACCAACTCTAACACAATGTTGTTTGAGTTTTGAACATTTTTTCAAACTGGCATGATGGGCTGGTGATATGACACGTAGTGTGGGTCAGTCTAGTCTGGTTTGTAGTAGCTAGCCTAACCATCCACACTGGCCTTCCATCAACAACAGCATCATCTTCATCTTCATCAGGTCTATAGTTGCGGTCTTCCACAGGTTCTGTGTTGGTTTGTGCAACCCTGGACCTGGTCTCCAGCAACTGCAAAACATGACAGTAAATTAACCACTAAAACTCAGAGGAGTATAGTAACATTCTGGAGGGAAAAAGCTTAACCACTTTCTTAACTTACCCGTCTCTTTCTCTGACGGTTCTGTGTGATGTTCTTCATAGTGTTTCTTTTCTGGGCCTTTTCAGACTGAGCCAAAGAATACTTCCTCAGCAAAGTCTCACAAAATAAAATACATCTTGCCAACCTGCCAAATAATACATTAATAATATATAGTTAATGCCAATAAAAGTAAGTAAAACAATTCAATTAAAATGTATTTGTATAGCGTTTTTCACAATACATATTCAGGGTTTTTCCTGGGTCAAAAATGGTCTTCGGTGGTGGCTGACAGACATGGTCATCCACACACACACACACGCACGGTAAAAAAAAAATACCCTACCCACTTGATCTGCAAGCGCAATACTGACAATAAATTTGAAATAAATTCAAAGAAAGTTTGTAACTTTTGCTTATCTTATTTTGATACCTTGATGTTTGTTTTTGTTCCTCGTTTTACACTATTTACTGATAATTGTTTTGGTATATAATCATATCAATATTAAAAAAATTGTATTAAAAAAATGAACAAATAGCCTAATTTTCTGCCATATACAATCAGCTAGCTAACAACAAATTTGTTCTGGGTTCACCTCACTCCAGTCTAAACTAAATGATTTTAGGCTATTTATTTTACTACACATTGTCCACATAAATAAGCTGAAAGACTGTTGATAATTAAAAATAATTCTTACTACCCACTCTTGCTAAATTGGGTAAGCACACTTGTGTTCTCATTTCGGGTGTTGTTCTGAGTAATTGATTAAACTAATTTGTGAGTTCAGTGTTGGACAGGGGTGCGTTTCCCGAAAGCATCGTTGGCCAACTATGGTCGCAAGTTCCGTCGTTATCAGCATAGTTCAACGATTTGGTGTTTCCCGAAACCATCGTTCCAACGAACGTTCGCAATTTGCATCGCAAACTTGTGTGGTTGGAACGACAGCTCTTGACCTGTGGTTAGAAGTATAGTTCCTTGTTAGTTTGTCGTGTCGACGTCATTGATTTCGCAGCAGCTGGGATGTGTTCTATTCAGAGCTATCGACCCTATAGCCTATTTCTTTCGAAGGTTTCACCATCCACTTTAAGTCATTTGGATGACTTAAAGTCGAGGTGCCTAGGTTTTACACAATTTGCTTTCTTCATTACAAATTATTTGAAACGATATAATAACGTGACGATCGCAATTATTCTCCCTTTGAAGTGCCCTCCGAAAGGATTATTTATGCTGGTTGGGACGCAGTCTTGGTTTCGTTTGTGCGAAGAAACGAGTGTGCAAGTGAGTAGCTTTGTTAAATTCCCAAAGACAAATTGTCATATAACAATATTTTACAAAAAGGGGTTTACCCTTAAATATTAAAATGTATCTGTACTGTAGCATTACACATATACGCAACACATGCAGTGCTTAGCGCTAAGGAAACGTTGGCAGATTCAGATTTATTTTATTCTGACATTTAAACATTTAACAAATGATGACATAAATCAACATAAAGTCTGAAAAGGAATAGGCAGAAGCATTTATTTTTTGGGTGATTTCTGCCCAGGATTTTTTTTTTTTATCAGCATTTGTTACACAATTTTTCAGCTTTGAAAATAGCTGGGTTTTTTTTATTCTCCACCTCCTCCAAAAGAACTGTAACTTCATTTTATGAAAATTGTGGTTTTCGCGTCATTTTCATATAGGTCATATGAACATAGCTTAATGGCAAGGGGACTTAAATAGGTAGGCTAATGATCTTAAGCAAAATATGCAACAGGTGTACAAAATAGTATAACAATCACAGTGATCATTGATCAACAGTAAAACCCATCATTTATTTTCATTTTAATTGTGCTGATCTATCAATATTCAATAAGAAATTAATAAATATGAAATTGTGAAATTAATAGTTATAGATTTTTGGGATCAGAGAAGACAACATTGTGTTTATATATGTTTATATTTTATTGTTCAAAGAATGAATGTTGAGTTGTTAACGTAATTACTCCACATCGTCACTAAGAAAGCGCAGTCGAAAAGAGAAAAGAACCAAATTTACAGCAGGTGGCGATATGTGCTCATAGCACCAGTCCGCCATTAGATCGAAGAAGAAGAAGAAGAACGTCATAACGACAGCTCCAACCAATGTGGTTCAAACCATGGTTTTGCGACACAGGTACCATGGTTTCGGGAAACAGTAGTGACTAGCTAGTTGATTTCTTTAAAGATGCATCGTACTATGGTAGTTAAACCAGCGAGTTGCATCGTTGTACGGGAAACGCACCCCAGATCAGTTCTAACCAGTCGTTAAAATGATTCGGTTCAGAGGAGTCATTAGTTCGCGAATCGGACATTAGCAGACGCGTGTGTGATTCCCGTCTTTAGAACATCGCGAAAGATTTGTCAACACACAGAAAACACTTCATAACCGGATAGGATTTGTTTCCTGTTCATTGAAAGTATGCTTTATGTCAGCTGGTCAGAGAATCAGTCAATGTTTTTTGAGCGCATTTCACACCCAGCGGTAATTAAAGGAAGACATCGTCTGATAGCGCCACGTGCAACATGGATTCGGTCTTACGACCTTTTGATTTTGATTTTGAAACATTAGAAAGCTAAGAATGCTTATTTTGAAGACAGAGAGAGTGCGAGCGGGAGGAGCTCACTGGTCGTTCTCTCTGTCACTCAGTTAACTCAAGTGCAGCAGTCATCTACTACATCAATCATAAATCACAATAACTCAACAAATAAGGCTTTGGCGGGACAAAAATTTGTTTTGGCGGCCGGCAAAAAATGTTCAATGTAGGAAAAACCCTGATATTGTTTCAAAGCAACTTCACAGAAAACGCATGTGTCTACATTACAAAAAAAAAACAGAGAACATTAAAATAATGACAACATTTTTAAGATTACCTTTTACACATTCAGGGTCAACATCTGTAAAAGTTCTTCAGGATCATGGATCCAAAACTTCTGGATCATGAGGGGGGAAGAAACATGCACACACACAAATGAATATTAATTTGTTTGATAAAACATTAATATTAATTATCAACTTACGGACATGGACTTGCAAAACATACTCACCAGGCCCATACAAAAACTTTACAGTAGATCCAAAATCCTGGTTTGCCTATAATTCTTCAGAGTCCAAGTATGGTGTTTTCCTGTCCTCTCTGCTGAACAAGTGTACATGACAGTGTTCTCAGATTATTCATTCCAAAACTCTGTTACATTTTATGACAAGCTTGATCTTAAAACTAGCTGACAGTAGGGATGGGCATTATGACCATATAATTATACATACATGAGAAATTTTATTTTACAATAACGATATCACAATATATATATTTTGATGGATATTTTATTAAAATGCTACAGAATAATACTGCTTTAAAAGTCTTCACTGTATGATATTCAATTAATTAATATCACTTGATTCTAAAAGAAGCAGAAGGTCTTCTCTATTCTTTTGTTTTATTAAAATTATGACAAAGCTGCAGCCCCTTTAAGAATGGATGCACAGAATGACACGCATCCGGGTTTCCCCACGTTAACTTGAACTGTTTGACTTTACTTAAGACATAACTGGCTGTTTAAATCAAGTGAATACCTCACATGACAGGGTTTCTGAGATAATTGTGTGCATTTTACAGAAAGATCATTGATTTCGGGATCGCCTGCTGTCTGAGAGAGGCTTATTTTAACACATGCATGTCCCGTTCATTATTCTACATTCATGCATGTTTCCTTGTCAAAATGTCAAAAACTTTTAGTACAGTCAGTGCTGCGTTATATACGCTATATTCCCATTCCGCAATATAAAACGGTAATGTTAACGTTTACAGCACAATAGTCAGTATCATCAGATCGCCATAACACCCAGCCCTATCTTAACAATATTACAACAAAACACAGAAACAGAATATGTAAGTTAATCACGATTAGCATATGACTTTAATGCACTAACGTTATATCTTGATAAGCAGTAGAAAAAATATAAAGGGGTTTACGTTAACGTTACCTTCTGCCGTCTGCTGTCCGCCATTGGAAACTTAGTCTGTTCGTATTCATGTTTTTCCGTTCTCAGTCGACATCCCACAATCAAAATTCGTCCAAAATAAGATTTTAACAGGTTTAAAATGATCCATGCAATGCCATTAATGGACAGAAGAAGCCGTCCTGTTGAAGATTAGAAGCCGCGATCGCGTCGCGTCCCCGCGAGCCACGAGCAACTCCAACGACAACGGGTGTATAATTCAAACTGAAGGCGCGCACTGTCATTGGCCAGATTTCTGGATGACGTTCAGATTGACCAATCACGCTCAAAAGAACACGGAAAGACAGCATAGCCTTGCAAATATAGAAAAAAACTTGTTTAAAACAACAGTTAGAAAATGTGTATATTTATTTTTATTTGCTGTTATATTTAATTAATTGGTCAAATGGTGTTTTGTGGTGTGGGCAGAGGCCTGGAAGTTTCAACCTGGAGAGCAGTGCAGATTTGTACTCTTTAAAAACAATTATTGTTTGATATTTAGTTTGCTATATATTTTGTTATATTTGTATCCAGAATTGAATGTAAAACCAGTTTGAATGTAAAAATACACCTTCACTGTAAAACAGAAAATTAAAGTAAAATATCTTAATTTAAATAAGGAAAAATCTGTAAACTAATAGTGTTTTCTCTAAAACGTTTAATGTCAATTTCTGTGAAGTTTTTTAACTTTATTTGACTTAAGATATTTGACTTATTTTATGGTTTTTGTTTTGCAGCTGTAGTTGCTGTTTTTTTTTAGGTTTTTATTCTTACAGTGTAAATATAAAACTAATAAGATTTACTTTAAAATGACAAAGAATAATGTTAAATTGTTAGTATGGACATAAACATAAACCTTTAATATAATGAGCTAAATATTGTATTACAGTTGTTAATTTACAGATATTGTTTGTAATTTTGCATGAATTTGTTATTTATGAAAACAGAAAAATAATACAGTGATGTTCCTGTATAAAAAAATGAGAATTACTGTAATTTGTCATTAATGATATAATCCTTAAAATAACAGTCAAGTTGTTTATTTAGATATTGTTTGTAATTTTACATTGTTTTAAACATAATTCAAAATTACAAGAAAATACTGTAAAAAACTGACGTATTTTTCTGTAAAATTAGGATTATTTTTATTGGTTGCCTTATTTTTATTGGTAACCTTATTGGTTGCACCTACATCTATTGTGAGTGGTGGATTTCAAACCTCAAAACGCCCCTCTTTTGCAGCGTGTTAAAGTTAAGAATCTTGGAGTGACACTTTTTGTTAATAGTTGCAGAGCTGAAAGATCTGCTTGTGTTTCTGTGTTTCTTGAGCAAGTGAATCCCTGCTCTTTTTTATTCCATATTTTTATTTTGAGCATATCAGTTTTTGGTGTTTTTAAAACAAACTTTTTCATTTTCCACATTTCATCTCCTTTTTATTTAATTCTATTATTGCCTACAATTTGTAAAACTTTGCAAAAATTGTTTGGGGATAGTCTAAAATGTTTGGTTAATTATCCTTTGTTAATTCCATTACATTTCTTTGTTTATTTCATTACACATTCAGATTTTTTTGTGAACGTATATGTTCAGACAGGGTTTTTATTTTGTACTGTTTTTATAAAAAATATTTGATTTAGAGACTCTTTTCATGCAGTGGTTTTAAGGCCCTGACACACCATTCTGATGGTTTGGCTCAGACCCAGGCAACGTGAACCAACCCCACAGTCAGCTTTAGTCATTACTAGTTCAGTTTAGTGTTTCAGGGCCTTAAGAATAATTTTTTCTGTGTAAAAAGCTTGTTTGCTGTAGCCTACAGTAGACCAGAGATAATTCTCAATCCTGAGGTCCTCCCTGCCCCCCCTCCCTCTGAGAACAGCCAGCACAAGTGTCAGTCATTAACATATGAAAGGTCTTCTTCACACCTAACAGTCTTCAGTCCTAGCACACCCAGCAGTGTTTCAGCTGTATATGTCCGTGAAATTTCACGGATTCCTGTATACGTCCGCATACGTGAGGTTTCCGGGTTTTTCTGGAAATATACTGTTCCGTGTTACTCTGATCCGCTTTTTCCCACATACATCCGGTAAACATCAAATTACACAGGAGTATACCATGCCCGGATAGTGCCGGATTTCAGTGTTTTCATGCAGTGTTTGGAGTTGCGCTCCGTGGTGTTGTAGTTCCTTATTTCGCTAGTCCAAATATAATTGGCTGTATTACGAATACAAAATAGACCAATATGCAACAACCAATCAGCTTTGAGCTTTCATGTTATTGGCGCGAGTCTCTTGGATACCACAGACAGATGTAAAACGGATTTTATTCAGCTATGGGGAAGTGCAAGTTTAGTGATACTTGGCTTGAAAAATCTGAATTTAGTGCTTGGTTAAAGTCAGTTGCAAACAATGTATTTGAAGCCTACTGCATCTTATGCAAGAAAGCAATTAAATTGGGAACGTTGGGTGTACGGGCGCTGGAGTCTCATGCAAAAAGTGATAAACATCTAACTGCTGTGAAGGGTCTCCAGCAAACGACAGCTATCAGCCAGTTCTTGCAAGTATCTGACGGCTCCAGCACTACTTCTACACTGGCTAGGCGAGGCCCACACAGTAGCTCCGCAACTCCCGCAATCGACCTCCGTGTCGCTTTTGGATCAGAGCCAACACTAAAAGCGGAGGTGCTCTGGGTTCTCCACACGGTGACTAGACATCAGTCCTCCAGTGCGAATGTGGAAATTGGGGAATTGTTTCAAACGATGTTTCCGGACTCTGAGATCGCTAAATCCTTCAGGTGCGGGAAAGATAAAACGTCCTACATTACGCGCTTTGGAATAGCGGATTTTATAAAAAGAGGACTAATTTCCAAAATCACGGGACCGTTCTTGCTGATGTTCGACGAAAGTCTGAATCGCACCACCAAAATGAAACAGCTGGACCTGCACATACGTTTTTGGGAGGGCGGGCAGGTGCAGTCAAGATACCTGGGATCCCAGTTCATGGGGCATGCAACAGCCGAGGACTTAATGAAACATGTGAAAGTAAGTAAATGTTTTATTTTAGCAAACATTTTTACTGTTACGACTTTGTTTATATATTTTTTTTTCATTAGCAAAAGGGTGATTAGAGTGATATTTTCTGTTGTATTAAGTGGATTGTTTTGTTACCCATTTTTCTTAACCTGTTAACCTTTGCCAGCGCCGTCGCACTGAAGCGTTTTTATGTATTTAGTTCAAAGTTACTATCAGATTGAATATTATACCTTGACAAACTATACATCATTATATAAGACTCAACTTTCAGTATTTGACCACTATTGTATTCTGAGAAACTTATTTCTTAAAGGGATACTCCACTTTAAAGTTAAAATTAAAAAACCATACAGTTTCTGGTCTCATTGACTTCCATAGTATATTTTTTTTCCTACTATGGAAGTCAATGAGACCAGAAACTGTCTGGTTACTGATATTCTTCTAAATATATTCCTTCCTGTTCAGCAGAAGAAAGAAATTCATAAAGGTTTGAAACAACATGAGGGTGAGTATAGGATGACAGAATTTTAACTTTAAAGTGGAGTATCCCTTTAATTTGTGTCAGGAGTAATGAAATTAAAAAATGAGTCGATAACTTTAATATGAATTATGACCATCAGCCGCTCCCATTCAGAAAAATATAGATATATAACAGGTTAATTTCATATCGTTTCTACTACCTGTTGAACAGTATGGTGTCTACCTCCCTTAGCTGTAACTGTGCTAGGTGGCTATTTTGAAAGAAATAATTCAATTAAACTTGTAACGTTACAACAGCAATGACAGTAGGAAGGAAGAAACAGTCAGTACGTTTACATGGACAACAATACTCCGATATTAATCTGATTAAGACCATACTCTGATTAAGAAACTACCATGTAAACAGCGATTTCTAATTACCTTAATCCGATTAAAGCCATACTCGAATTAAACAAAAATCGAATTAAGACATGTGGAGTATGCCTATTTTAGTCGCATTATCGAAGTGCATTGTAGACATGTACACACCTTAATCTAACTATTAACGTCGTTTGGATTTTTCGCCGCATTTTGCGACAGGACACACACACTCAGTGGTCAACCGTTTGACGGCAAACAAGAGAAGCATGGCTTCAAGCAAGAAGGCACATTTTTGGTCCGAGGGGGAAACGATGTTAATGTTACGAATTCTGAACGAAATGGATATTATGAAGTGCCTTGATGGCCGTAAGAACAGGAATGGCGACATATTTAAAACAGTCGCAGAACGAATGGGGGAGGAAAGTTACATACGTTCGCCTGAACAAGTTCGCACCCGCTGGAAAATCCTAAAAAGTACCTACTATCGGGCGAAAAAACAGAATAATACCAGCGGTTCCAATCCTTCATCTTTCCCATATTTGGATACTATGCACGACATACTCGGCCATCGACCTTTGTCTAACGTATCCGAAAATGGAGTGGACATTGGGTTTGACGGGGACAACGAAGCGGCGGAACAGTCGAATGCAATTGATGGTAAGTATGTTTTTCTATTTTTTTTCTGCTATTAGTTAACTAGTAGGTTATAGTAAAGACTCTATATATTGCTCATTTTATGTATTTACTTTGCCACATAGAGAGTATCACTGGAAATGATGTGAGTTCTCCAGCTCGCCCGGAGGTAATGGATGAGGATCGAGATGAAGACGCATCAGTTGATACGTCTGTTAACGGTACTCAAGAGGAAAGCTTTTCAGCCACCACACCAGATGTTGATGCACCCAGGACAAAAGGTGACATGATTGTAATGTAAATGTTATTTCAGTTATAAGTCAAAACTCGCAAAAGCAAGGAAAGTCGTAAACTGGATTTAAATATGATTGATAGGCCTATATATTTAATTTAAGTAGCTATCACTCGTTGTAGGCATGTATTGGTTTGATTACAAACATGTCCATCATGTTGTTCTGCAGTTGTTATCTATATAGGCTAGATATATATGTGGAACATATTGGTCCAAATATTTAAAATATGCATAATGTATTTTTTTTTTTCTTTTCAAAGACTTTTAGATTATTAAAGCCTGTCACGTCATCTGAAATTTCTGTTCTTTTTTTTTTATGGAAATGTATTGTCTAGGTAACTCTCGAAGAAAGTCTGCAAGATGCACTGTGATTTCTCAGCATCAGCAGTTCATGGTGCAGATGATGAGGCAACAGAATGAATGGGTTCAAGACCAAATTCAACAATCCGAACAAAGAGAGGAGAGACTCCTAAATGCTTTAATGGAGAGCAATGCCCGCTCCACCGAGCGCATAATGTCAATACTTGTTGAGGGATTCCGAAGCACACAGCCACAGCCAATGTTTGCAGCTCCTTCGCTACACCCCCCGCACTTTCAAGGGTATCACGCACAGCCATCTAACTGTCCCATGCATGGATCTACTGTGTCAAACACATCCACTGCTGAACATGGGTCGGAAGAAGCAATTAACTATGCTCGATCATATACGCACCTGTGAGCAGCCTGCCATTTGGTTAGCAGAAAACCTCCTTATGCAAAATATTTCGTGAGTGCCTGAATTGGCTTGAGTTTAGATATGTTTGAAAATTTGCCAACCTCTTATTTGCCTGTTACAGGAAAAAAATGTGTCTTGTCTTTTGTTATATGAAATTGCTTAAAGTGATACTTCTCTTTTTTTTTTATTATAATATTTTATTTAAACCTCTATTTTGTATAAAGTAATATTGACCAGAACTTTAAGAGGTCCTTTTTTATTGTACTTTGTAGCTTCCTTTTTTGTGTGCAGTGTTTCTGGATTTAAAGCATACAAAACCCAATGAAATGGTGTTTCTTTCTATGATGAATTACTTAACACAAAATATTTAAATAAATACTTCACATTAAAATAACTTTCTTGAATGCAGTTAACTTCAGACACTGAACATAACATTGTTGAACAAATAGTAAGTGAATTGCCATATTCCTATAAAGCAAGCACACTAAAAGTTAACCACTTGTGCCTAATGTATACTGCGGCGAAGGGGAAAGTTTGCTGCCATGTATGCTGATAATGCATCTCTCATGACATCAGCATCTGCACTGGGAGTGTGGTTCTGTGGTGCACTGTGGGGCTGGGGTAAGGCTCTCTCCATAACTGTTGCATCCTCCAACCAGCATTGGGGGACCTGCTCTTTTTCCCGTTCACAGAAATTGTGCAATGCACAACATGTTGTAATCATGCAAGGTGAGAAGGTGAAGTGAAAATCACTGCGTTTCAGGAGCACCCTCCACCTAGACTTCAGCCTCCCAAAAGCAATCTCCACCGTTGTTCTTGCTGAGCTGAGGTGAACATTGAACGACTCTTTTTCTGGGGTTAGGCCTGGAGACTGTGGGTAACACTTCATCAGCCAGTCCATGAGTGGATAAGCTGGATCTCCGAGGAGAAAGAAACGCACAGGTTTCCCCTCAATCACCCTCACTCCCTAAAGGTCATACAACAACATAAAGTTATTAGTGTCACTAATGTGTGCAAAAATTACCAGAAAAGACCATGGGGAAAAAAATTACCCTGGGGAGTAGATGGGACTTTTTGAACAGCTGTGATTGCCGCAGTACATTGGCATCATGCGCGCTTCCAGGAACTTGGCAATTGACACTCCAAAAGCTAGATACAAAAGGAAAAAAATGAACGTCATCATTACAGAAGGACAGCTGATACTGAGTTTATTGGTCATATTAGCAGATAAGCGTACACTTCAAATTAGGTTTCATGTAGGCTGATATAAATGTATAAGTCCAAATGAAAAGTAAACAATTTAAAGTAAATACAAATGTGTCAAAACACTTCACATGGCAAATAAATACATAAAATGGAACATCTGAAAGGACAGACTAGAGCCCTGCATGGCCTGGAGATCCTCCCTATATTACACATTAGTTGCAGCCATTAAAATAGTTCAGTTTTGTTTTTAATGTCAAAGTAGTTATATTTCGTTTTGTTTCTTTATTAAGTTGATTCAGAAAAATGTTAGAAGCATTTTGTTGTTTGTTAGATTAAAGTTTTTGTTCTTTAGGGTGATGACCAAGCGGCCGACAGTGAGTTCACCCAACGCTTTAGCCTGTCAAATAAACACTTGTCAAAGTAGTTAGGCTATATTTCGTTTCGTTTCTTTATTAAGTTAATTTAGAAAAAAGTTTGAAGCATTTTTTTGTTTGTTAAAGTTTTTGCTTTTTAAAGTGACGACCAAGCGGCCAGCGGCTGACAGTGACTTAACCCAACACTTTAGCCTGTCAAATCAACACTTGTCAAAGTAGTTAGGCTATATTTCGTTTCATTTCTTTATTAAGTTAATTTAGAAAAATGTTTGAAGCATTTTTTTGTTTGTTTAATTAAAGTTTTTGCTTTCAAGCGGCCAGCGGCCGACAGTGACTTAACCCAACACTTTAGCCTCTGAAATCAACATTTGACTTGTCTTGCTTATAAAATCCATATAAAACACTTAAAGCATCGTTTAAACGTTTAGCCTACTATCACCACCATCACAGTAAAAAGGGATTTTCGACAAGATGAGGCAGGCAAATCGCAACGGCGCGCGCTAACGAAACGGGCTACACGAAACAAATAAAAATAAAACATGCTGATTGTCTTACCTTACACCTCTCCGCGAAATGAATATAAATCCGATCTTTAATTCCCGCGCTATATGCACACTTAACGGAGTTCATGTCAACGAAAGCAAAAGATATGAGCATTGTATTCATCAGATCATTTCAACATCAAAGACCGCATTATGAGAACGATAATGCAGAATAACTTGGGCAGAAATGCAGGGCTCTAGGACAGACACCAGTAAAAAAAGAATTAAACAACAAATGCATAAATACACGCTATACAATAAAGGCAATATTAATGTGGGCTAATTCAGGTAAATTAACGTATTTTTGGCTACTTACCAATATCGTTCATCCACGACTGCTTGCAGCACGTATGAGGGCCACCCTTTGCGATTAACAAAGTCCCTATATCCATCTTTGGGTGGTAGTATGGGAATGTGCGTCCCGTCAACGCATCCGATTATTTGGGGAATGTGATGTTCCATTTCGAATCGGTAAGCAATTGCATTTGCCTCCTCCAGACTAGGAACCTGGATGACATTTTTTGCGTAGGATACCATTCCTTTGCAAAACATGTACACAAACTTTTTGACCGTGCATTTGTGCAGGCCAAATTGATTTGCTATTACTCGGTATTCCCCGCAGCTACCGAGACGATACAGGACCACTGCAACCCGCATCTCCAAGGGAACAGGCGCACGCACAGTGACCACCTGTGGACTCATGACACCCTCCATCACGGAACATATTTTTACAAATGTTCTCCGGGACATGCGAAAATTCTCTTTCCATTCGGCGTCATCAAATTCCATTAAAACAACTCTCTCCCACCAGTCCTTACTTCGTACTCTCATCCAGTACCTCCGAGTTTGTCGTGGTGGCAAGAATGACATGCCGACTGAAAGCACAGAGGAGGCCTGTTGCTGGAAAATTTGTATCCGCCGTCGTCTATTTGCACGTATAGCATGGACAATTAACTGCACTTGAAACTCTCGTAAAATTAAAAATGAAACACCCAAAACTGTATGTGGTACCATAACAAAGACGAACTGCGTGAAATTCTTGAGGGAACGTCGGACGGCGTGGCATGGTGACGTAATGACGTGTGCTCTTAATCGATTTATGTTCTATTACATGTAAAATGGGAACATGAACGGATTACTCTAAAAGCAACTCATGTAAACACCTTAATCAGATTATTGTCTTATTCAGATTAAGGGCAATAATTAGATTACTGCTGTCCATGTAAACGTAGTCAGTGAGCTGATCTATAGATTAAAGGAATGACAATGACCTATCTTCCGAGGACCGGATAGATGAGTAATATTTAGAAAGGACAACTGTGTTGTAGGATACATAATATAGGCCTAGATACATGGTTCCATGGGGCATAGTAAAAATGTATGAACATAGAATATATACACAATTAATAGAAAAGGAAGGGGGCCAGCTTTCACGGTATAATGGATCTCTACTCATTTCTTGGTTAATTTTAAACAACACCAGAAATAACAGAATATCTCTGTCTAAATGAATGAATATGAATTGAAATTAAGTTTGTTTGTTTTTTCCTCAGGAGTGTGTGGACCCCCTTGACCTAAGGAGACTGGTGTCCATTTCAATGGATGGGCCCAATGTGAATTTTAAATTTTTTGAACTCTTCCAACAAGAACATGCAGAAAGGTATGGAGGTTCTCAACTTGTTGCTGTGGGGAGCTGTGGACTCCACACGTTACACAATGCTGTCAAAAGTGGCTTTTCCATGTGGCAAGTAGAGAAACTGCTGAGAGCCATGCACACATTATTGCATAATGTGCCAGCAAGGAGAGAAGACTACACTGCTATTACCAAGTCAACCGTCTTCCCTTTATCTTTCTGTGGTCATCGGTGGCTTGAAAACCAGCCTGTGATAGAGAGGGCTCTTGAAGTTTGGCCATCACTTACACAGTATATGGATGCAGTGAGAAGAAAACAACTCCCAAACCCTGGGACAGCATCTTTTGACACCGTGCAGGAAGCCATGAATGATACTCTCATCGTCGCCAAGTTACACTTCTCCTTGACTGTTGCCAGGCTTTTCAGTCCCTTTTTGAAGAGGTATCAAACAGATGAGCCAGTGATGCCTTTCCTCAGCAATGACCTGGCTGAGTTGATCAAGGTAGTGATTTATACGTACATTATCAGCAAAGAACTATTGCCACTACTGATTAGGCCTAATTGATGTGTACACTTTGTTAATAAAGAATAAGTAATTTCTTAAACTTGTATTAATTTTAGTTATGATGTGACTTATATGACTTTATATTTTTTATAAATGTGGATACAAGGTACTTCCATTTACTTCTGAGATTATCTTTTGGCAGTCTCTACTTAGACGCTTTATTAAAAGAGAGGTCCTCCAGGACATCACCACACTGCAGCTAACCAAGCTGGATGTAGCTGACAAGAAAAACTGGATCCGCATCCAGTTGGAAACTGGAGTCACATCATCTAGCCACTGGAGTTCCGCAGGGCTCAGTGCTTGGACCACTTCTCTTCTCCATCTACATGTCATCACTGGGAACTGTCATTCAGAAACATGGCTTTTCCTATCATTGCTACGCTGACGACACTCAACTCTACTTCTCATTTCAACCAGATGATCCCACGGTTGGTGGTCGTATCGCTGCCTGTCTAACAGACATTTCTGCCTGGATGAAGGAACATCACCTGCAACTCAACCTTCCAAAGACAGAACTGCTTGTGGTCTCAGCCAACCCAGCACTTCATCATAATCTCTCCATTCAGCTAGGATCATCAACCATAACTCCGTCCAGGACAGCCAGGAATCTTGGAGTTGTGATTGATGATCAGCTAAAATTCACTGACCACATTACTGCAACATCCCGGTCCTGCAGATTTGCGTTATACAATATTAGGAGGATCAGACCCTTCCTATCAGAGCAGGCCACACAACTCCTGGTCCAAGCTCTTGTTCTCTCCAGACTGGACTACTGTAATGCTCTTCTAGCGGGCCTTCCGGCATGCACTATCAAACCCTTGCAACTGATCCAGAATGCAGCGGCAAGGGTGGTCTTTAACGAGCCGAAGAGAGCGCACGTCACGCCTCTCTTCATCAGTCTCCACTGGCTGCCAATAGCTGCTCGCATCAAATTCAAGTCACTGGTGCTCGCCTTCAAAGCAACCACTGGCTCTGCACCAATATACCTAAACTCGCTTGTTCAGACTTACACACCCTCCAGGAGCTTACGGTCTGCCAGTGAACGACGCCTTGTAGTGCCATACCAAAGAGGCATGAAATCACTCTCACAGACCTTTTCCTGGACTGCCCCCACCTGGTGGAATGACCTGCCTATCTCAATTCGAGCCGCCGAGTCTGTAGCCATTTTCAAAAAACGGCTAAAGACACGTCTTTTCAAGCAGCACCTAACCAATCAAGAATAGCACTTAACATTCCATTCGATTCATTTTCTGTCTGTCTAATTTATTTAAAAAAAAAAAATAAAAAAAAAAAAAATTGTCGTGTGTTCTGTGTTAGATTAACTGAGACTTGTTACAGCACTTGCATACTGTAGCCCTTGACCGTTCTAGTTGCTTCTATTGCTCTCATTTGTAAGTCGCTTTGGATAAAAGCGTCTGCTAAATGACTAAATGTAAATGTAAATGTAAATGTGGATCCAACAAAAGGACATTGACATAGGCTTGGGTGCTGAGTCAGTCCTCAAGGTAGTGTGGTAATTTGGAAACATCTTTTTATAAATGTTCAGCAGCAGCAAATATAATTTTACTGTGCGAAGTATTGACTTCTTTATTCTCACGTCCAGAGCAGGAAAATGGTTGAGCTCAGAGTCCTTGAGTTTAGAAGAGACTGCATACAGGGACTTTCAAACATCGTAAGGAAAATGCAGGAGAAGAGCCCTCTCAGATATGCAACAGTTAGGCAATTGGCATGTCTGGACTCCTCTGTCATGTTCAGAAACCCAGACAAGTGCAAGAGGCAGATGAAATGTCTTGTTCAGACATTTCTGCAGGACAAACAACTAACAGGAGGTGTTTCTGCTGGTAGGAATAGTTGTAGAAGAGGCTTTTAAAGGTCCCATGGCATGGCATTTTTCTATTATTTTATAGTGTTTCCTGAGGTGTACTTATATTGTTAGCATGATTTTTACATCATAAAATGTCATAATTTAGAAATAAAAGGCATTTTTTCTATACTGCTGTTTGCCCTGTGGCTGACTGCCCTGCTTCAAGAGGCGTGTCTGCTGTGAGACTTCAGGAAAAACGCCCACTGTTGTGATTGGCTGACATCTTTGCATTTTAAATGAGCGGAGGGGGCGTGGTTTAACGAGGCACGAGCAGGCACGAGTCTGCCAGAGACAGATGGACCTGTGTTCACTTCACATCAGTTCTCTCAGCATGTCTCAGTTCAGGGTGAACTGTTGTAGTTACTAGAATATACTTCAGGTTATTAGTTTATTTCTAGTCAGAGGGGCTGTCACTCATGTCAGAAAGTTAGTAAATTATGGATCAGCGCTGACTCGAGACGCGAACCGTTTAGAACGATTCAGTCCGATTTGGTGAACTGGTTCGGTTCACTAAAAAGAACCGATTCAAAAGAATGATTCGTTCGCGAAAAGGACATCACGGAGACGGAGCGATTGCTAACAAAGTTATTTATAGTAACTACTGAGTTATGAGAGCGCTGTCAGTCAGCGCGAGTTTATTGTGTTTGTATCTGAGAGTTCTGAATAAACACGAGTCCCAGTCACACCGAGTCCTCTTCATCATTATTCTACCAACTTTGTAACACATGCAATGTACCATTACAGCGAGATGAACGAGTTAGTAAGTTTGATTAAAGCATTATTTCTAGATATGTTCCAATCATATGAATAGCGTCAGTGATGCGCATTGAGTAACTTACACAGCGCAAACAAAGACACAACAGCTGTAATCGAATGTAATCCAGTTTATTGTGGGGAAAGCTGGCTAGCCTAGCCCAGATACCCTCACGCTTACCCCCCTTCTGCTTAATCTCACGCCGCGTTTGGTGCCTCCGCTGTGGGCCAGATGCAGTACTGGGGGTCGGGGATGTTGAAGGCCGAGCTTCGGCGTGTGTGAGGTTTATCTCTAAAGATATGACTGCTGATGTTAAACAGAAAAGACTGTATGCACATTTTAGAACAGATAGACGCGACGAGGACGTACAAAACACTGACTCACAAGATAGAAAACACGAAAACACCTTTCTGTCGGGAGAGAGAGAAGCCGCAGCGTGTGCACGAATAATAAATAATTAGCTACACATCAGAAATCAATGATCACAGATCAGAAGGAACTGAAGAAAGACTTCTGTTTTCATTTGTACATCCAAACACTGAGAAACTGCCAGTTCACTCGTTCACAAGTAACGTTAATGATCTCTCGAGCGTTTGCATGGGCGTGCCAGATTCTCTGGGCGGAGGAAAGGGAGGAAACCGTTCCTGCTTGGACGTCAAACCAGGAGGCTTCAGGATTGGCTCGTCTGGCCTGTCATTTTCTCAAAGGCAGAGAGAGACAGCCAGAACTCGGGTTTACACCGATCAACATTTCTATCCACTTGGGGACAATATTCAGGCTAGGGGAACTCATATTAATGTTGAAATACCTCATAAAATGAAAATTTCATGCCATGGGACCTTTAACAAAAGTAAGAGGTCAGCACTGAGAAATATTTTGAATATTTGAATACTACTGTTAACACAATCTGTGTTACGACCAGACCTTTTTTGGTTCTCCTTTTCAGTAGACGTATCTTTTGTTGTGTGCACTTCTTTTTTCTTCAATTTTTCTAGTCAGGATTACATTTTTGAGTGCGGATCTGTTACTTTTGTCATATTCACGGTTAAGCACCTGTTCTGTGAGCAGAGGCAGACTTGGTTTTGAAATAGGCTTTGACAATGTCTACCATTATAAGCAAATCTACAGTAGTGATTCTGCTCATTATAACCATTACAGATTGTTGATATTATTGTAATGATGTATTGCAATGATTTATCAATATATTGTTTTCACTTTTTTGTTTCAGGGGATGTCATTCTCCAACAATTTGAAGCCTTCCTGTCTGTTGAGTGCAGAAGTGAGGAGTTCGTCACCTTTACACCGATGCAAAAGAGGCTTGACATCTTCTTGAGCTGTTTCCTTGGAGACTACCCGGAGCTTTTTGCTTTTTGCCAGAAGCTTCTGATTTTGTCTCATGGACAGGCCACTGTTGAGAGAGGCTTTTCTGTCAATAAAGCGATTGAAACCTGCAACATGCAAGAGGACACTTTAGTAGCACATAGGCTGGTATGCGACTATGTCACTCGACACGGGGGTGTTGCCAAAGTCCCCCTGACAAAAGAATTCTTGAGTTCGGTAGCATCAGCCAGGACCAGGTACCGTCTTTACCTTGAGACAGAGAGAAAGAAGAAAGAGTCCCTTGTACAGGGCCAAAAGAGAAAGGTAGCAGAGAATTACTTGGAGGAACTCAAAAAAAGGAGGAGCACTATGCAAACAGTTGCTGAAAGTCTTTTCAGAGATGCAGACAAATTTGCAGAGGAGGCTGAGGGCAAGGCTGGCAGTCAGATGGCTCAGCTAATAACTAAGTCAAATGCTCTGAGGAGGGCAAGCAAGGAAAAATCAGCTGAGCTCAAGAACATTGATGAGGAGATTCTGGCCAAGGGAGAAGAGCTGAGATCAATGTAGTGCACACTCACGCTTCCGCAAACTCACGTCAAGATGTTTTTTTTTTCTTTTTCTGTAGTTCAACAATGCATCTAAGCTGTCTTCAGTACTATGTTCAGTTTGAATAAATTAATTTAGTTTGCAAGTCATTTTGAGACTCTGCGTTTCCTTTGTACATTTTTTTATGTTGTGATATAGGTCTTAAATTTCATTCATAATGGTCTTAAAAAGGTCTTAAAAAGTCTTAAATTTGACTTTGTGAAACCTGCAGAAACCCTGATATATCCCGCCCCCCATTAGCCTATATTCAATTCAATTCACATTTATTTGTATAGCGCTTTTCACAATACATGTCGCTTCAATGCAGCTTTACAGAAAATGCATGTGTATACATTACAATTTACATTCATCTGTTATCAAAACTGACTAAGTAATGCATTTCAGAAATGTGCATACAAACCACACAGTTAGCTAAAAATATATTAATTTAAACAATGTATTAATTAATGACAGAAACAATGAACTAATTGAAGTACAGAATACATGTTGTTAAATGATTAGTATATGTATTAGTATTTTCATTGGTGCTTTTTTACAGACTAAAAGATATTGAGTCTCTGAGTCTGTAAAAACATTCAACAAACTGAAAAATAAAACTAAAGTTTTTTGAGGCAATGTAGTCTTATTTCATAAAATTGTTATGGGAAAAAAATATTGTTCAGGAACTGGTATCGGAAGTCAAGGTATCGACATTTTTTGAACAATACCTAATCAAAAGCAAGTAATCATATGGTTTTATTAAACAAAACTTGTAATGTATTACACAATTAAGGCTGCCCTCTAATTGTTGAATTTTTGTCACCTTATTTGAATAGCCTCATTTGATCTGCATTTTATTTACTATATAGTATTTTATTTAGTAATCCAGAAATATTTAAAAAAATATATAATTAAAGATGAGGAGTTAGGGAAAAAATACAATGGAAATCGTGAATTTTTTTTTTTAATTAAATAATTTCATATGGCCATTCTTTTTTTTATGCTGTACATCTTCCATGCTTTCATTTCTTTAACATATTTTCCTGTACAGGGAGTGCAGAATTATTAGGCACGTTGATTTTCTGATCATATTTTTTTTCCAGGCACATTTGACCAATTCCAAACCACAGTAATCCTAATAACTACTATTGATTTAGTATTTAATAATGTATAAGTGATATATAATTGTTCATGAAGGCTGGAAATGAAAAACACCTTGTATTCAGGTGTGCAGAATTATTAGGCATGTTTTCTTTTACAGATAAATTGAGCCAAAAAAGAGATTTAACTCAGACTGAAAAGTCAAAAAGTATTAAATGCCCATGAGAAGGATGCAATACTAATGCAATACTAGACATTGCAGTTAAGGCGTGACCATTGGACAGTGAAATGCTCGTTGGGTCAGCAGGATCTGACAAAAACAGGTGGTGAAGAAAAGACACCTGTTAACTGCAAAAGAATTAAGAATTAAGGTGAAGAATTAAGGGTGAAACCATCAGGAACCCTTTAGTCTCCAGCGCCACCATTTTCCAAAGCTGCAACCTACCTGGAGTCTCCAGAAGTGCAAGGTGTCAGGATCTCAGAGACTTCAGTTAGGTAAAGAATCCTAAAAAATGACCCCCACTAGATAAGAATCACAAGCTGAAGTGTTGTAAAATACATGAAGAAGGTTTTTTTATAGGCTTTATGGACAGATAGGTTGAGAGTGACTCTTGAATAGGGTTGGGAACCGAGAACCGGTTCTTATTCAGAACCGAAACTGATTTTTGAAAAATACCAGAACCGCGCGAAATTCCTAAGTTTCGGTTCCGAAAACGGTTCTGGTGCAATGTGTGTGCGAAGCGCTGGAAGCGTATCCTTTCATAGCGAGTGACAGCCAGTGTTGCCAAGTCCATGGTTTTCCCGCTTTCCCGTTTTCCACTGTTGCCGCGGGCTGTGTTTCATGTCCGCGGGTTGAAGCGATTGTGCAATTGTGCGGGTTTTGTTGTGAAAACCTGGCAACCCTGGCTCACCTCCTCATGAATATTAATTACGTTGCCTGCCGCTTCCAGGAGTGCAGCAGTTCAGCCTGAAAGCCCTCGCGCTACACATTTACGGTTTTGCGTCAGATATTTTCTCGTTGACCACCAGCATGGCGAAGAGAAAGTCACAAGTATGGATTCATTTCCAAAGAATGAATGATAATGAAGCAAAATGTGAAAAGTTAATAACATGCAAAGGAGGCTGCACTAGCAATTTGACAAAACATTTGCTACAACACAGAGTGCCTCAGGGCTTATACCAGATTTATAGTGAAAGGCATATATATATATATATATATATATATATATATATATATATATATATATGTCAACCGTTGAGTCACCATGGTTTAGGTAAGCGTTTAGGCACAATTACCTTTGTAATGCTGAATTGCAATTTATTATTTACAAGTTCACTGAATAACTGAATTACTATTAAATTAATATACAACTAATTAATAAATATAACTAATAAATATAATTTATAACTTGGTTTTATTCAGAGACAGAGAGATAAAATGTAATAAGACAATTTCAGAGGTGTTCATTTGAAAAACAATGTGTTGCAAGAATGGCTTAATTAATACTGTAATATATGTACAGTACAGGACTTTTTTGACATTGCCAACCTGTAAATTAATTTTAGAGCAAGTAATAAACACAAAATGGATTGTTTGAGTTGCGTATTGTGCCTTTTTCCTTTACCACTATTTGTGTAATAATTTTAATGGAACCGGAATCGGAACCGGAACCGGAAAATTTCTCACGATTCCCAACCCTACTCTTGAAGGACCAGCACCACATCCTCTAGTACCACTGTTTGAAGAATTCATCTTCCAGAATCTGGCAGTACGTTTTGGGAGTTCATTTTAGCCCATCCTGAAGTCCGTTTTGCAGAGATGGACTAAAAATGAACTCCCAAAACGTACTGCCAGATTCTGGAAGATGAATTCTTCAAACAGTGGTACTAGAGGATGTGGTGCTGGTCCTTCAAGAGTCACTCTCAACCTATCTGTCCATAAAGCCTATAAAAAAACCTTCTTCATGTATTTTACAACACTTCAGCTTGTGATTCTTATCTAGTGGGGGTCATTTTTTAGGATTCTTTACCTAACTGAAGTCTCTGAGATCCTGACACCTTGCACTTCTGGAGACTCCAGGTAGGTTGCAGCTTTGGAAAATGGTGGCGCTGGAGACTAAAGGGTTCCTGATGGTTTCACCCTTAATTCTTCACCTTAATTCTTAATTCTTTTACGGTTAACAGGTGTCTTTTCTTCACCACCTGTTTTTGTCAGATCCTGCTGACCCAACGATTATTTCACTGTCCAATGGTCACGCCTTAACTGCAATGTCTAGTATTGCATTAGTATTGCATCCTTCTCATGGGCATTTAATACTTTTTGACTTTTCAGTCTGAGTTAAATCTCTTTTTTGGCTCAATTTATCTGTAAAAGAAAACATGCCTAATAATTCTGCACACCTGAATATAAGGTGATTTTCATTTCCAGCCTTCATGAACAATTATATATCACTTATACATTATTAAATACTAAATCAATAGTAGTTATTAGGATTACTGTGGTTTGGAATTGGTCAAATGTGCCTGGAAAAAAAATATGATCAGAAAATCAACGTGCCTAATAATTCTGCACTCCCTGTACAGCTACAAGCAGATCAAGGAATTATTCAAAACCATTGGCCAGAAAGGAGGCGGAGACTATGAATTGTGAGTATTTGAAAACACAGGACATGTGAGTTATAAAGTTGATATGCATGCGACAGCAGACAATTAAAACGTCAATTTGATACCAGTTAGACTTAAACATATGCATGTTTGTGAGCTTTCATTGACCTCTCCCATTTCTCCCACTTTTTTCCTGTACAGCTACCAGCAGAGCAGAGAATTACACCCAACCATTGGCCAGAAAGGAGGCGGAGACTATGAATTGTGAGTATTTGAAAACACAGGACATGTGAGTTATAAAGTTGATATGCATGCGACAGCAGACAATTAAAACGTCAATTTGATACCAGTTATACTTAAAGGAACACTCCACTTTTTTAGAAAATAGGCTCATTTTACAAGTCCCCTAGAGTTAAATAGTTGAGTTTTACCGTTTTTGAATCCATTCAGCCGATCTTTGTATCTGGCGGTAGCACTTTTAGCATAGCTTAGCATACATCATTGATTCTGATCAGTCCATTAGCATCTCATTCAAAAAATGACCAAAGACACTTTCAATATTTTTCCTATTTAAAACTTGACTCTTCTACAGTTACATTGTGTGCTAAGACCAACTGAAAATGAAAGTTGTGATTTTCTACACCTATATGGCTAGGAACTACTTTCTCATTCCTGCGTAATAGTCGCAGATCTTCGCGGCCGTACCATGGCTGCAGCGGCACAATGATATTACGGCGCCTGAAAGTAGCCCAGCTAGGTAACTTTCAATGTGACCGGCACTAAGTTTGTGTAGTTGCAGAGAAAGTTTCAGGCTTGCAGCCGACAAATTGTGTTGTGGATTTAGCTGTGTGATTAGCCATGGTTCTGTGTGTTGTAAAGGGCTGTGATAGTAAGTCGAAGGTGTATAGAGACAGAGCGTATTTAGGCCACGGCCACACGTGGGGGGGGGGGGTGGACAATCCAACGCCATCCATTAACTTTGCATTGCGTGAGGCTGCATCCTTGTCATTTCGGACTTATAACAAAAAACAGAACAATGTCTAAAAGCTGATATGTGACAAAGTGTACAGCAAACAAGCTAAACAACACAGAAATAAGTTTTTATAAGCTGTCGGCCCAAAAAAACGAGCGTTTAAGGAGACAAAAGTGGATAAAGGCAGTAAAACATGACGCTTCAGCTGAAGAATGGGTAGATTTTGGGATCCTGACACTCAGTATGTCTCAGTATACCTATGTGTGCAGTAAATATGTTGTCACTGTTAAGTCAAATATCCAAATGTCAGTTTTATATATTATATTTACTGTCGCTGATTACATTCCCCTCTAGTGTGTGTACTTCTCAGTGTAATTCAGATTATGACGCGTGTCGCTCTGTCTCTATACTACCACCATGTTTCACAGAATACCAACGAATCATTGCGCCGCTGCAGCCATGGTACGGCCGCGAAGATCCGCGACTATTACGCAGAAATGAGAATGTAGTTCGTAGCCATATAGGTGTAGAAAATCGCAACTTTTCATTTTCAGTTGGTCTTAGCACACGATGTAACTGTAGAAGAGTCAAGTTTTAAATAGGAAAAATATTGAAATTGTCTTTGGTCATTTTTTGAATGAGATGCTAATGGACTGATCTGAATCAATGATGTATGCTAAGCTATGCTAAAAGTGCTACCGCCAGATACAAAGATCGGCTGAATGGATTCAAAAACGGTAAAACTCAACTATTTAACTCAAGGGGACTTGTAAAATGAGCCTATTTTCAAAAAAAGTGGAGTGTTCCTTTAAACATATGCATGTTTGTGAGCTTTCATTGACCTCTCCCATTTCTCCCACTTTTTTCCTGTACAGCTACCAGCAGAGCAGAGAATTACACCCAACCATTGGCCAGAAAGGAGGCGGAGACTATGAATTGTGAGTATTTGAAAACACAGGACATGTGAGTTATAAAGTTGATAATGATATGCATGCGACAGCAGACAATTAAAACGTCAATTTGATACCAGTTAGACTTAAACATATGCATGTTTGTGAGCTTTCATTGTAGGGCTGCAACTAACGATTATTTTAATAAACGATTAATCTGTCGATTATTTCTTCGATTAATCGATGAATCGGATTAAAGAACATTCATTTCCAATCCTTTATTCAAGAAAAGAACTGACAGTGCAAATTCACAGTGCAAAAAATCTTCAGAAAGTGCACAGGTTGCTACAATAAATCTACAAATCTTGTTTTTTTTTTTTATAAAGAAAAATACTAATCAGAAAACTTAACAGGATGTTAAAACTTGTTCTCTACACTACACTCAGACGCACACACTCACAAACAAAATTAATGGGTTTAGTTAAATTGTAATGCATTAAGAATTTCTCTAAAATGTCCAAACCCATTATAAACTCCTGGGCCCGGTTTTTCAAAAGGTTTAATCCGGATAAAATTGATCCGGATTTAGTAATCCTTTTTTTGCGATCCGTGATCACGTAATCCAGCTTACTTTTGGAGCCAGTTTTTTAAAGCAACATCGGATTAGATCAATCTGATCCGGATAGGAACTTTTTAGGATCACCAAATCTGGATAACCAGTGCTGGATAACCAGTGCTCAAACAGGATAGGAAATCACAATGTAGAACTATAGATATGTAAAGAGCAACAAGTAGAATAGCCAGTGTGGGGTCAATATAAGTTTATTTTTATTTGAAATGAAAACACACACATTTAAAAAAAAACTAAAAACAAGAAAAACCCTTGCCTGTATTGTCCTGCACAACATCGCTTTTAAGCGCAATGTCCCTCTCTGTGCTGACAATGATGCACCTGAGCCCCTTGGAGACCCTAACCAACCTCCTGCATTCTGCCAGAACGAGCAAACAGGACGTGCAACAAGGGACGCAATAGTTAGACACTATTTCTGATTTGGATTTGTTTTGGATTTCAAAAATCAGTGATTGCCATTCTTTGCATTTTTTGGGTTATTCTGTAATCATTGCATGCATCACTAATAAATATTCTAAAAACAAAAATATTTTCGATTGTAGTGAATATATATATATCAATTAGTGACAGAATAAAATGTATTGTTTTTGCTCAATTTTAACAGCTGTTTGGGGGATTATTTTATAAGGCCAAACTCTTTCTACTTTGCTGTAGGCCTATACAGAAAGGCTGAATAAGTTAAAGCCTACCTAATCACTGTAGCCTGACGGATGAACAGATAAAATTAAAACCTTTTGAATAAAAGGGTATCTTGTAAGATACTGCATGATCCAAATATAGTATTATTTGATACATTTTTTAAGTTTTCATTACATTTTGGGCATGAAATCCACGCTGAATCCACCCTTCTGATGGGATCAGTTTAATCCAGATTTTTTGGATCAAAGTGATCCAAATCCTACAAGAAAGTTTTGAAAAACCCAAACTAAAGGTTTGATCCGGATCAAAACCAAGATTGGATTACGTGATCTAATCCGATTATGTAATCCGTTTTTTCTTTTGAAAAACACATTTTCAAGATTTGATCCAATCCGTTATCCAAAATCCTAGTGGATTACTTTTGAAAAACCGGGCCCTGGAGAATACATCTACTGTATTAACCTATTAATATGAATGATATTAAAGTTTAAACATGCAATACAGACACAGATTTAACTGCTGTGACATATAAACAAATATTATCTTACAATTAAATAAAACTACTCCTCCTAAAGAAGAACTTATTTTCAATCAATGATATGCATTCTTTATAACAACTTGCATACAACATTCCTTATAGATTAAATATGGATTAAATAATGAATGTATAATAAATATAATGAATCCTTATTAAAACTAAAGAGGTGATTTTCTCTGTTTTTTGTTGTTTGATTAATATTAAGAGCACAAATGGAAGCAGGTTAATGGCCTGCTGTCACTTTAAGACCGAATGCTGACCGAGAATGACAATAGATATTAGTCATAGTTTTTGTCATTCAAAGCTGGTTTTGATTTTCGTCTCGTTTTTGTCTGTGAAAAATGTTGTTGATAAAAATACTGACAAATTATTTGTCAACAAAATTAACATAGCATCAGATTGAAAAATGAATGGGCCAAAAAAGGCAAGTGAATAAAAACGTGTCTTTAGTCTTGCAAACTATACCACCCCTGCTTTACTGCTGTTATTAACAAGCTAACGCTAACTTGTCATGCTTGTCAAGCTGGATAACGAGTAAACAAGCACCAGAAGAGCTACTGGAGGGACGGCACGCTCCTCACTTCCAAACGGAACAAAAGTGGGATTTTGTAGTGACATGCTGCCTTCACTTGCTATCGGAAATATGATGATTCCGACTTCTGAAGTCGTGATTACGAGCGCATTGCATTCAAGTTTCAAAATGTGAGGGCGTTCATGTGCAATGTTTACCTAGGAAACTCGTATTTACAATAATTTCGAGAGCACGTGAAGGCAGCATAACGTTCCCCTGCTGTTGAACTCCCTTCCTGCTCATCAAGGACTCCAAGATGTTTTGGTTTTAGGTGCTGAATCACCACCGTGGTGCTCCCATGCCATGTCGCGTCACTTTTGCTGCAATTAACACTTTTTCAATTTATTAATGGCGCTTTTCGACTGGTACGGCTCGGTTTGCTTTTCCGCTGGGTGGTACGACACGGCTGAAAAGCGGCTCGCCCGCTTCCACTCTGCGCTCAACCGTGCTTTCTTTATACTCGAACATCTCAGTCTTATTGACGGGCATAATAGTCGCGCGACACAACGAATCGATAATGAAATTCGTTGCCAACACTTTTGATAATCGATTTTTATCGATTCGTTGTTGCAGCCCTATTTCATTGACCTCTCCCATTTCTCCCACTTTTTTCCTGTACAGCTACCAGCAGAGCAGAGAATTACTCCCAACCATTGGCCAGAAAGGAGGCGGAGACTATGAATTGTGAGTATTTGAAAACACAGGACATGTGAGTTATAAAGTTGATATGCATGCGACAGCAGACAATTAAAACGTCAATTTGATACCAGTTAGACTTAAACATATGCATGTTTGTGAGCTTTCATTGACCTCTCCCATTTCTCCCACTTTTTTCCTGTACAGCTACCAGCAGAGCAGAGAATTACACCCAACCATTGGCCAGAAAGGAGGCGGAGACTATGAACACAGGACATGTGAGTTATAAAGTTGATATGCATGCGACAGTAGACAATTAAAACGTCAATTTGATACCAGTTATACTTAAAGGGTTAGTTCACCCAAAAATGAAGATATTTTTGTTGAAAGCTGATGGCTGAGAAAGGCTTCAGACAGGCCTCCATTGGCATTCAGTACATTTACACTTCCAAGATCCATAAAAAAGGCACTTAAAACGTCGTTACAAAGTCTATCTCACCACAGTGGCTCTAAAATAATCTTACAATGCGACGACAATAGTTTTTGTGCGCAAAAAAAAATCTAAATAACACCTTTTTCCAACTTGTTCTCGACTTCTGTGTGTGCCTCCACGACGCATGCGCGAGAATATGACGTAGCGCCAGCGTTCAGGAATCCATGAAATACACACTTAAGCCCCATTTGAGCACTACGCCGAGACCTAAAGCACGATCAATGTAGAATCCAACAGCTTAGACACGCGCGTCTTCCTCTGCTCGTAAACAAATCGCTTCTGGGTCATATGTCCGAACGCCGGATCTACGTCATATTCTTGCGCATGCGTCGTGGAGGCACACACGGAAGACAAGAACAAGTTGGATAAAGGTGTTATTTTGATTTTTTTTTGCGCACAAAAACTATTGTCGTCGCATCGTAAAATTATTGTAGAGCCACTGTGGTGAGATGGACTTTGTAACGACGTTTTAAGTGCCTTTTATGGGTCTTGGGAGTGTAAATGTACTGAATGCCAATGGAGGCCTATCTGAAGCCTTTCTCAGCCATCAGATTTACACTAGAATATCTTCATTTGTGTTCCGAAGATGAACGGAGGTCTTACGGGTCTCGAACGACGTGAGGGTGAGTAATTAATGACAGAATTTTCATTTTTGGGTGAACTAACCCTTTAAACATATGCATGTTTGTGAGCTTTCATTGACCTCTCCCATTTCTCCCATTTTTTTCCTGTACAGCTACCAGCAGAGCAGAGAATTACACCCAACCATTGGCCAGAAAGGAGGTGGAGACTATGAATTGTGAGTATTTGAAAACACAGGACATGTGAGTTATAAAGTTGATAATGATATGCATGCGACAGCAGACAATTAAAACGTCAATTTGATACCAGTTGACTTAAACATATGCATGTTTGTGAGCTTTCATTGACCTAGGGCTGTACCAGAATATTTTCGAATATTCGTTCGGTGGGTTGGGATTTGATTTTCAAATTTGGGATCTGAATATTGTTAGTTTTTTTTCTCCCTTCCGCACACCTGGCATCCCCCTCGAAATGGTTCTTATTCGCGCTTGAATATGTTTATACAAAACTCTTTTTTTACTCTCTAATTCGGCTGCGGGTTGCTTAAATGGTGGGTTCATTAGTTTATTATTCTTAATGAAAAACACAACAACAAAACAGCACAAAGACAAACTCACTTAAATAGGCACTTTTACATTTTGCTTTGAAACCAAATCTTCTGCAATCATCTTGTCATTCAGCTCCTCACTTTCGTGGTGAATGAAATCTGACTCTCGTTCGGCTCACGCTGCATGTTCAGTTTTTAAAGGGTTAGTTCATCCAAAAATGAAAATTCTGTCATTAATTACTCACCCTCATGTCGTTCGACACCCGTCAGACCTCCGTTCATCTTCGGAACACAAATGAAGATATTCTAGTGTAAATCTGATGGCTGAGAAAGGCTTCAGATAGGCCTCCATTGGCATTCAGTACATTTACACTCCCAAGACCCATAAAAGGCACTTAAAACGTCGTTACAAAGTCCATCTCACCACAGTGGCTCTACAATAATTTTATGATGCGACGACAATAGTTTTTGTGCGCAAAAAAAAAAATCAAAATAACACCTTTATCCAACTTGTTCTTGTCTTCCGTGTGTGCCTCCGCGACGCATGCGCGAGAATATGACGCAGATCCGGCGTTCGGACACATGACCCAGAAGCGACTTGTTTACAAGCAGAGGAAGACGCATGTGTCTAAGCTGTTGAAGTCTAGATTGATCGTGCTTTAGGTCTAGGCGTAGTGCTCAAAATCGGTCTGAAGTGTGCATTTCATGGATTCCCGAACGCTGGCGCTACGTCATATTCTCGCGCATGCGTCGTGGAGGCACACACGGAAGACAAGAACAAGTTGGTTAAAGGTGTTATTTTGATTTTTTTTTTTGCGCACAAAAACTATTGTCGTCGCATCGTAAAATTATTGTAGAGCCACTCAGCCGACTTCCAACTGCAAGTTATTGAGGGGCAGCTGCAGCAGGAGGACTACAAGAGAGCTGTGGTAAGATTTCATGTTTCAGTAGAAAACTCATTCATTTATCATTTAATAATAATAAAGTTATAATATTAACTTTACAATTACATAATCATAATTCTACTCCAATTAGTTTTTTGAAATGTAAACATTTAAATGGTGGCTGCATAAAAACGTGCCAGATTTATTCATACATACATTAAATATTGAAGAACATTGACAATGAATATCCTATGTAATATGGTGCATATAATTAGCTAAATGCTCCTCTCTAGAGTTAATTTTTCTAGCTGACTAGCTAACGTGTTTATGGACACTGGATATGGTTTTTCTGAGGTAAATGTGACCTTACATGACATTGTTTACAAGCCGTTTTACTGACGTCTTTCTGCGGTTGAAACACTGATTGAGTGATTCTATGTGACATGATATGGATTTCAGTAAGTTGTCCTGTATCTTTAAACACACTTTCAGAAGCTTATTCATGTTTATTTCGCGCTGTTACTGGTATTAATGCGGAAGAGAAGATCCGTTCATGTGCATTCCACGCTGCCGGTTCTTTTGAGCTGAGCTGCGGCAGAGCGATCTCGCACCACAGCACCAAAACGGTATTTCTGTTTTTGAATTTTGTAAAAAATAGACGTCATTTGAAATCTGAGACTTTGTTTCATATCAATAGTAATAAAGCACAAAGATGATTGCGATTTATTGAATGGGAGGCGTGCTACAATGTTTATTTCATTCATTTACTGAAAACAGGATGACTAATTGGGATTTAAGAATCGATATTGTTTTGTAAAAGTGAGAATCGATTAAAATCAATATTTTTTACCCAGCCCTACTGTGCAACATGAAAGCAAGTAACCGCCCAATGCTAAGTGGGGCATTAAATCTATAAATGCACAGCTAGCCATTGATTATCCCTTACATAATGATATTACACCCCTGGTTTACTCTAATTGATTTGCTGAAATCAAAATGTGGATGGTAAAATAAATAATTCCAAAAGAACTTAATTATTTTTAGAGGAAAAAGACAGAAAAAAGTTGTTTTATGTTCCACTCTATGATTTGACACTTGTTTATTCATTTTTGCATGAATTCATTTTTACAGATAAACACCTTAGCCTTGAGGGGAGGCACGACAGTCAAGGAAAGTGTTTGGCGGATCCTCAGTTTTCTTCTTACAAATGACATGGCCCGTCAGATAAATTGGAGGGGGATTAATGGAAAGGCTGCATTCAAAGACGCCTCTTTAAAAACTGTAATTAATGGTAAGGCTTTCTAAAAATAACTACTGGTCTGTACCCATTATTTATTCATGTTTGTCCTAAAAATGTTAGCTTTATAATAAGTAACAATAACACTATAATAATGAAATAATACTTACTGTTGGTCATATATGTGTCATTGCAGCTGCAGTGAGAAGAAACCGCCTTACTGCTACAGCCACTGACCAGGAAATCGAACAGTGGATTAAAAGATGGCTGCAGCTTGCCGCAGACAGGGATGGAGGCCGTCGGGCAAGAGAAAAAAAATAAGTGTCTTTTACTGGTTCTGACACACTCTCGCTCCTTGACTTTGTCCCTATTTAGACCTTGGTCTCCTGTTTCCTTTGACCCCTGCCTGTTTAACGGACTCCCCTTTTGCCCAGTTAATTAGTTCTCAAACTGGATCACTTCATGTTCAACAATGAATTAAATGCAGTGACAATAGTTAAATATATATATATATATATATATATATATATATATATATATATATATATATATATATATATATATATATATATATATATATATATATATATATATATATATATAAGTGTTTGTGTGTATGGAATTCAGTATGTTTCTTGCAAGTATTTATCTTTTTTTCCCCTTAATATTGTTTTTTATATTTATAAATATGTATATGTATTTTTCTATGTTTGATATTTAATAAAGCAATTTAGACTATATAAAATTTGTGAGGTATTTTGAGTATTTTCTTTATTATAGGAAAATTAGATGTGGGCCACATCTGGCCCAGATGTCAGTCACTGTCTCAAACATCTGGCCCAGATGTGGGCCATACCATTTCTGAGATGTGGCCCACATCTGGTCCGGTTGTGGCCCATATAATTTCTGAGATGTGGCCCACATCTGGTCCGGTTGTGGCTGACTTCTAGCAGCCACACTCAGGCTGAGTCATCGCCGTCATTCCATGCGGTATGTGGGCCAGAAGAATGTGGAACGTGTGGGCCACAACTGGGCCAGATGTCATTTGCTATCTGGGTATAGCCTAATCATGAGCGATTGAGTCTCTTATGTGTTGTTTTCAATTCATACTGGCAGCCAGAGGGCGCTCTGTGCACATGTAATCCATATGGTACAGACAGACGAAGAAGATACCATGTGCCATAATAAAAGTCCACAATAAAAGCTTCCTGAGATCGCGAAACATACATTTGAAGACTAATAAACACTCAATCACGACGATGTATGGTTTGTCTTCAAGCCACTTAGTCTTCAAATTCTCATCCTTGGGCAGATGAAAAAAGCACTTCAGAACACAGCGTCTCATGGCCATGATGTTTTCTAGTTTTCACTGGCGTCTTGGAGCGCAATAAGTGGGCGTATCGTATTCAAATAACTTGACAAGTTGACGTCATCTAGTCAGAGAAAAAGCTTCGGTCTTCTAACGATTCTTAAAAATGACTCAGAGTCGACTCTTACTTTTGAAAGAAAATAACTATATATACGGTGCACTGTCATATTTCAAGCTATGCAGGATGTTTTTGTTCACTTAGATCTGTGTTACACACTACATGAAAGGTAAATTTCAAAATTCCATGATAGGTGCTCTTTAATTCTCATGTGGACTGTAAGGCTTCCTTGTTGGTAAAAACTCTTTCCACACACAGTGCAGGTGTACGGCTTCTCTCCAGTGTGAACTCTATATATGGACTGCAAAGCTTCCTTGTTTGTTACAACTCTTTCCAGACTGTTGGCATGTGAAGACTTCTCTCCAGTGTGAAC
Source organism: Gobio gobio (assembly GCF_949357685.1). Lineage (NCBI taxonomy): Eukaryota > Metazoa > Chordata > Actinopteri > Cypriniformes > Gobionidae > Gobio > Gobio gobio. The sequence goes on along the minus strand of NC_137097.1, from coordinate 16,023,160 downwards.
TCCCATGTGTTTTTTAACCCTCTGAGCACTGGGCTCTTTTCTGGGCCCTGGAGGTGTTTTGACATGCTCTGATATTTGAGCTAATTTCTGTTACTTGTAACATTTTCATGGCTAAAGTCTGAGTACACTGTATTAACTGCTACTGTAATATGTGAGCAGCATGTGTGTAAAAGTTTGTAGTTTCAAGAAAATGATGTTTATGCGTGGTTTGTGGAAAGAAAGAACATTAAGTCGCTGTTATATGGCAATAAAACACATACTGAATATTTGTTCACAAGCCTTTTAATAACTGGATCATGTGGGCTAGAATTTTTGCTTCAAGACGATGTAAAAATCACTCTGGCCACTCAATCACATAAAATAATATACTGATCTAAAATTGAATTTGTAAGACATGTTTTGTGTCAGGAAGGCTTATGCGGGGAGGGCGTGAATGTCATGAATATTGATGTATCTCACATCTGAGAAAGACAAAGACCCCTCCCCTAATCCTAATGGCCCTATATCAGCTGAATGACTGTGAGCGAACTATAACAAAGAATCTGCAGAGATTAAAAGAACGGCTTTTTGAATTGTTTGCATTTATTTACAACACAACATAATCCAAACATACACCACAAAGGACATAAAGTGGGACAAAAGTAAGGGACAACAGTGGTTCTTTATAAGGGACACTCAAAGTGTATGTTATTTCAGTGTCTGCAGTTGAGTGTGTGTATAAAAGGCTCTCAGATATAAACATTTGATTCGCTCAACCTATTAATGCACAATTTAATTCTAAAAATAATTTTAATATCCTAGAAATGAATGTCAGTTGTAACACTCAAACCAACTAAAGCTTTTGTCGCATTATACACTACTGTTCAAAAGTTTGGGGACAGTAAGAATTTGTTTTAAATTAATTATTTAATTAATAATTAATATTTTTTAAGAAATTAAGTTTTGTTCTGCAACAATGCAGCAAACAAAGCAAAAAAAAAAACAAAGATAGTAAAGACATTTTAATGTTATAAAAGCTTTCTATTTCAGATTAATGCTGTTTTTTAAACGTTCTATTCATCAAAGAATCCTGAAAATAAATTACAACTGTTTTCAACATGGATCTCCCATTACAGTATCACAGTTGAATATCATGACTTGTTTGCAATATAATCTACAAATGCATACACAAACAAATGTTCCTGCCATGTTTAAAGATGAGCTTAGCAGTCAATAAACTGGACAAGGGTGGACATTTAGGCCCAACATACGGGACGTCCAGGCTAATACAGGACAGCTGGCAACCCTACTTATATATCATGCTGTGTTTAATATTATAGAGCATAAAATACCCTTGTGTCGTACGTGTATCTTTATTTAGCATTGAAAGGTTGCTTTGTTTCTCATGTGGACTTTAAGTTTTCCTTTATGTCTGAAACCCTTTCCACACTGATGGCAGGGCAAAAGGCTTCTCTCCAGTGTGAATTATCATGTGAACATTAAGGCTTCCTTTTTCAGTGAAACTCTTTCCACACTGTTGGCAGGTGTAAGGCTTCTCTCCAGTGTGAGCTCTCATGTGGACTGTAAGGTTTCCTTGTTGGTTAAAACTCTTTCCACACTGTTGGCAGGTGTAAGGCTTCTCTCCAGTGTGAATTCTCATGTGACTGTCAAGATTTCCTTTATGTCTGAAACCCTTTCCACACTGATGGCAGGGCAAAAGGCTTCTCTCCAGTGTGAATTATCATGTGAACATTAAGGCTTCCTTTTTCAGTGAAACTCTTTCCACACTGTTGGCAGGTGTAAGGCTTCTCTCCAGTGTGAGCTCTCATGTGGACTGTAAGGTTTCCTTGTTGGTTAAAACTCTTTCCACACTGTTGGCAGGTGAAAGGCTTCTCTCCAGTGTGAACTCTCATGTGGACTTTAAGGTTTCGTTTATGTCTGAAACTCGTTCCACACTGTTGGCAGGTGAAAGGCTTCTCTCCAGTGTGAATTCTCATGTGGATGTGAAGATCTCCTTTATTTCTGAAACTCGTTCCACACTGTTGGCAGGTGTAAGGCTTCTCTCCAGTGTGAATTCTCATGTGACTGTCAAGATTTCCTTTATGTCTGAAACTCGTTCCACACTGTTGGCAGGTGTAAGGCTTCTCTCCAGTGTGAACTCTCATGTGACTGTCAAGATTTCCTTTAAGTCTGAAACTCTTTCCACACTGTTGGCAGCTGTAAGGCTTCTCTCCAGTGTGAAATCTCATGTGGACTTTAAGATCTCCTTTCCTTCTGCAACTCTTTCCACACTATTGGCAGGTGTAAGGCTTCTCTCCAGTGTGAATTCTCATGTGACTGTCAAGATTTCCTTTACGTCTGAAACTCTTTCCACACTGTTGGCAGGTGTAAGGCTTCTCTCCAGTGTGAATTATCATGTGGACTTTAAGATCTCCTTTACTTCTGCAACCCTTTCCACACTGTTGGCAGGTGAAATAACTTTTAGTTCCTGTCTTTTGAGTTCTTTTTTGTGAGGAAGTCTTTTTAGCCTGTGTCGATCTTTCTCCAGTCATGAAATCATGATGTTTATCATAATGGTCTTTCTCTTCTTCCCTTTCATCAAGTTCATGACTTGCCTTTTTCAATGACTTGAGATCTAGGGCAAAAAACATACATGAAACAATTTAGACATTTAAAGCTTCAACAGCAGAGTATAGGGTAGTATGATATATAACCTATAATATCCTATGAATCAGGGGGTGGGCAGCTTTGGTTCTGGAGGGCCACTGTTTTGCAGGGTTAAGTTTTAAATGAAAGACGCCTGCCTTTAATTTTCAAGCAGTCCTGAAGACTTAGGGTTAAATTTGTGGGTTGGGTTGAAAGTATGGAGTAGTGCTGGGCAGTTTGACCAAAAATCATGTTTGTGTTTTTGTTTTTGATTTTGACGGTTTCACGGTATATCACATTTTTTATATAACCTAACAATTTAGAATATTTATTTATTATAAATATTATTATAAAATTAATAATATTACATACATTGCACAGTAAAGCAAATCTATTATTAATTTAAAGGTAGACAGAGTTTTTATTTTGCCGGCTTGCAATGAAGACCTTTGAGTTTGTGTGTTTTAACAAATGGTATATTATTTATTTATTTAATCAAAGTATGCTCTAATAATTTACAATAGTAATATATTTGTTCGTTCATGTTATACCAAACTTTTATTTTGATGGGTTGTCTTGAAGACCTGTGAGTTCCTGTTTATACGAAATGACAAATGTTTACATTTACATTTATGCATTTGGCAGACGCTTTTATCCAAAGCGACTTACAGTGCCCTTATTACAGGGACAATCCCCCTGGAGCAACATGGAGTAAAGTGCCTTGCTCAAGGACACACTGGTGGTGACCGCTGGGATCGAACTGGGATCGAACCATCAACCTTCTGCATATCAGTTCCATGGTTTAACCCACTGGACCACCATCTCACATACAAATGTTGATAGTTTTATCAAATTAAACGTTGAAATGTTCATTAAGAGACTGCGACACTACAGATGAAGTTCATGTGCTCTCGTATAGTGAGACCGCAGATGCTGAACAAACAGTACGTGTAGTAGTAGACGAAACCGCGGCGCTCGCTCATTCATACAGACACGGCAAAACAAACCGACTTCAGATTTCAACAGCAGTCTTTTTGAGCTTTAACCCCCTCGAGTTGTTTTCTTATCAGTGCCAAAGAGACTCAAATTATTTTTATCATTCAGGCAAGTGTTATACATCATTATAATCTGTTATGTTTCTTTTTATTTGTGTACAGTCACAATAATAACTAAAATGTTTTGCTTTTTGCAAGACAAAGAAAACACATGATGTGCGATCTGCAGCCTCTCTGTCAAAGACGTTCATTCACATAGTCTTCAGAAAAGGACCTCTAGCTTAGTGAATACTTGTCTCACAAACATGAGATATATGTCTAAAGAAACACTGAAATGTCGTGTTTTAAACAATGTAAACCAAATCGAAAACAAATATTCTGTTTATGTAATCTGTTTGAAAAGCGATACATGTTGGTCACCCGCGATCCACTTCATTATCCGCTAATGCGACTGTGGCGGAGGGGGCGTGGTTTCGCGAGGTCTGCAGCGGGAGAGAGAGGGCGGAACCGAGCGGTGAGTAAGTAGGTCAAGTGCAGATCACAAACACCTGTGTCTCATTGCAGTAATTGGCGTGGAGAGACCGCATAAAAGCCGCTCCGGGACGAGAGAGAGAGAGAGACACGCACGACTGGGACTCGAGGGACGACTGCACGCAGAGAGGAACTGCCCAAACCGACGAGTGATACGAAAAAAAGAGTTTATATTCAAGTTTATGTTGTGCAATGTGCACACTGTTTGTTTATTGAGCAACAAGAATAAAAGCGAGTACTCACGAGTCCCAGTACGCCGACCCCGTCTTCTTCCTTCCTACACCCACACGAACAAACTTTACTACACTGGTGCCGAAACCCGGGAAGGGAGAAGATCGCCGCCGCCATGCAGACCCAGCCAAAGACGCCGCTTGCGGACCTCGTCACCTCGCTCGCCGGTCTTCACCAGGAGCAACACCAAAACCTGCTGGTGGTGAGGGAAGAGCAACAGAAGCACTTCGAGGCTCTCCTTCACGCCCAGCATGAAGACCGGGAGCTGTTCCGGAGCTGGATTGGCCGGGAGATTCGGGCCGTCCCCCCTTACACCACCGACTCGGCCGCCGCCCTGCACCTCTCGAAGATGGGCCCGGAGGATGATCCGGAGGCATTCCTTGACCTCTTCGAGAGGTCCGCCGAGTCCCGGGGATGGCCCAAGGCGGACTGGCCGATGCGGCTCCTGCCGCTGTTGTCTGGGGAGGCGCAGGTAGCCGCCCACCAGCTGCCAGTCCAGAATCTCCTGGCCTACGACGATCTCAAGCACGCGATTTTACAGCGGGTTGGCCGGAGCCCAGAACAACATCGGCAGCGGTTCCGCACCCTGACCCTGGATGACTCCGGCCGACCCTTCGCCTATGCGCACCAGCTCCTGGACTCCTGCCGCAAGTGGCTGATGGCCGACGGAAGCGACGTCGAGGTCATTATCGATCGTGTGGTACTGGAGCAGTTCGTCGCGCGGCTTCCTCGAAAGACCGCGCAGTGGGTCCAGTGCCACCGCCCGATGTCGCTGAGCAAGGCCATCCAGTTGGCGGAGGATCAGATGGTGGAGTGCCACGGGGTCGGCGAACCCCTTCCATCTGCTTCTCTCTCTCTCTCTCTACCCTCTTCTTCCCCCGCCCCCTCTGTCTCCAAGCCTGTCCCCTTCCCTAGGTCCCGCGGCGGCTTGACACCCAGGCCAGCCCCACGATGGAGGATAGGCGGAGCCAGTGACGCACCTGCACCTCCCCGGCAGGCGCCGAGGGGAGGCGCTGTGCTGCCGGATCCTTACCTGTCTTCCTCCGCCCCCGCGCTCTCTCCACGCCAACCTGCTGACCTACTTCCGGCCACTAGGGCAGCGGGAAGGTCTGGGCCAGCTTGTTGGCGCTGCGGGGATCCGGGCCATTTTATTGACCGCTGTCTGGTCATGGAGGTCGGAACGCTGGTCCGGGTCCCCGACGCTCCGCAAGCCGCCCTCGATCAAGCTGGACTGTACCTTATACCTGTGAGTATCAAGGGGGGTACTTATCAGGCCTTGGTGGATTCCGGTTGTAACCAGACCTCTATTCACCAAAGCCTGATTCAGCCTATGGCATTGGGTAACAGCCGTGTGGTTACGGTGCGGTGTGTGCACGGGGAAGTGGTGAACTATCCGTTGGTGCCCGTCTCTATTCAGTTTAGGGGGCAAACGCATAGTGTGGAGGTTGCAGTTAACCCGCACCTCCGGCATCCGCTAATTCTGGGAACCAATTGGCCAGCATTTAACAATTTATTGGGACATTTATGTGCGGATGCTTCTTGGGGAAGTTGGCGGTTGCTCAGATGGGCGAGGCGGAACCGGGACCTCTGGCGGCGGTTTCAGGGGAAACGAGCGAGCTGGAGACACCGGTGCTCACAGACCGCGATGACTTTCCCCTGGAACAGTCCCAAGATGACACGCTCAAAAATGCGTTTAGTCAGGTCCGTTCCATCGACGGCCACCTCCTCCATCCTGGACAACCACTCTCCTTTCCGTATTTTGCGATTATAAAAGATAGGTTGTATCGGGTGACCCAAGACACCCAGTCAAAGCAGGATACAACCCAGTTATTAATTCCTAAAAGCCGCCAGGAAATGCTTTTCCAGGCGGCTCATTCTAACCCGATGGCCGGGCATTTAGGGCAGGCAGCTACATTAAACCGTCTCATGGCCCGGTTCTTCTGGCCGGGCATTCACGAGAATGTACGCAAGCGGTGTGCGTCGTGTCATGAATGTCAGTTGGTGAATCCACCGGCCACCCCAAAAGCACCATTGTGCCTACTTCCACTGATGCAGGTCCCCTTCGAACGAATTGGTATGGACCTCATCGGGCCATTAGAACGGTCAGCACGGGGGCATCGCTTTGCATTAGTCCTAGTGGATTATGCAACGCGATACCCGGAAGCAGTTCCGCTCCGCACTATTTCGGCGAAAAGTGTCGCGAGCGCGCTGTTTTCTTTAATCTCCCGGGTGGGAATCCCGAAAGAGATTCTCACCGATCAAGGCACGGCGTTCATGTCACGGACGGTCCGCAAACTTTATGAGTTGTTGGGCATTAAATCCGTTCGCTCCAGCGTCTATCACCCACAAACAGACGGGCTGGTGGAACGTTTTAATCGCACGTTGAAAACCATGATTCGGAAGTTCGTTCACGAGGACGCCAAAATTGGGATAAGTGGCTAGAACCTCTGTTGTTTGCTGTTCGCGAGGTCCCGCAAGCCTCCACGGGGTTTTCCCCCTTCGAGCTTCTCTATAGGCGCCAGCCTCGGGGGGTGCTGGATGTCCTTAGGGAGACTTGGGAGGACGGACCGTCAGCGAGTAAAAATGAAATTCAGTATGTCCTGGACCTGAGAACAAAGCTCCACACTTTGGGACGGCTATCAATGGAGAATTTGTTACAGGCTCAGGACAGACAAAAACAGCTGTACAACAGAGGGGCTAGGTTACGTCAATTTGCACCGGGAGATAAAGTGCTTGTGTTACTCCCTACCTCTAGCTCTAAATTGCTCGCAAAGTGGCAAGGGCCCTTTGAGGTCACACGGCGAGTTGGGGACCTCAACTATGAGGTTGTGCGTTCAGATAGGGACGGGGCACGTCAAATATACCACCTCAACCTGCTAAAAAAGTGGTCAGAGGTGGAGTCAGTGATGTTGGCGACGGTGGTGAGCGGAGAGGAGGATCTCGGGCCAGAGGCGGTGCAAAAATCCCAATCTCTCGCTCTGGCCCCGGGGGGGGGGGGGATCACCTCTCGCCGTCCCAACTCACTGACGTAAAGACATTACAGGCCGAGTTTGCCGACGTGTTTTCGCCCCTACCTGGTCGCACTGACCTCATTCAGCACCACGTTGAGACTGAGCAGGGCGTGGTGGTTCGCAGTCGGCCCTACCGGTTACCTGAACACAAGAAAAAAGTAGTTCAGTCTGAATTAGAGGCCATGTTAGAGATGGGGTTAATAGAAGAGTCCAGCAGTGACTGGGCCAGCCCGGTAGTTTTGGTTCCAAAACCTGACGGCTCGGTCCGGTTCTGTGTGGACTACCGAAAGGTAAACGCGGTGTCGAAGTTTGATGCGTACCCAATGCCAAGGGTTGACGAACTGCTTGATCGGCTAGGGACCGCTCGGTTTTACTCGACACTGGACTTAACTAAGGGTTATTGGCAGATCCCCTTGTCTCCAATGACTAAAGAAAAAACCACCTTCACCACGCCGTTTGGATTGCACCAATTTGTCACCCTTCCTTTCGGCTTGTTCGGGGCTCCCGCCACCTTCCAGCGTCTGATGGACAGAATTCTCCGGCCGCATGCTGCGTATGCCGCTGCCTATCTCGATGACATCATCATCTACAGCGCAGACTGGCAGCGGCATATGCAGCACCTGCGTGCTGTCCTGAAGTCGCTGAGAAGGGCGGGGCTCACGGCCAACCCAAAGAAGTGTGCGGTTGGAGATAAGGTATCTGGGCTTCCACTTAGGTCTTGGACAGGTCGCAACTGCTGCGGTCTTATCAATTTGGGGACGCACCTGACCATGACCTAAGACCAAAAAGGAGGTCAGACAGTTCCTGGGGCTAGCGGGATATTATAGAAGGTTTGTGCCTAATTATTCGGACCTCGCTAGCCCGCTGACTGATCTGACTAAAAAAAGAGGTACCAGATACGGTTCAGTGGACGGAGCGGTGCCAGCAGGCCTTCACCCAGATAAAGGCTGCTCTGTGTGGTGGGTCGCTCCTTCAGGCTCCTAACTTTTCTCTCCCTTTTTCTCTGCAGACTGACGCCTCGGACAGGGGGCTGGGCGCGGTCCTGTCCCAGGAGGTGGAGGGTGAAGAGCGGCCGGTGCTGTACATTAGTCGTAAGCTCTCTAAGAGCTCTCTCTCCACATACCCCCCCGGCCTGAGTCGGGCGGTGGGGGTATGTGGCGGAGGGGGCGTGGTTTCGCGAGGTCTACAGCGGGAGAGAGAGGGCGGAACCGAGCGGTGATAAGTAGGTCAAGTGCAGATCTCAAACACCTGTGTCTCATTGCAGTAATTGGCGTGGAGAAACCGCATAAAAGCCGCTCCGGGACGAGAGAGAGGGAGAGAGAGACACGCACGACTGGGACTCGAGGGACGACTGCACGCAGAGAGGAACTGCCCAAACCGACGAGTGATACGAAAAAAGAGAGTTTATATTCAAGTTTATGTTGTGCGATGTGCACACTGTTTGTTTATTGAGCAACAAGAATAAAAGCAAGTACTCACGAGTCCCAGTACGCCGACCCCGTCTTCTTCCTTCCTACACCCACACGAAAGAACTTTACTACAGCGACCACGCCCACGGATTGCGCGCTCTATTGAGATTCAAATACTGACGATCCCCGCATCAACGCCCACACATCAACTCATACAAACACATCTAGTGAAGCGCTGTAACGTTGTTTCAGCTACATTGTTTTGAGACACGTTGTGTTATAATTCACCTCATGAAAAGCTGTTCATTTCTTAAAGCAACGGATTCAGGGCTGATTGTAAGGTAGGCTTTATTCTGTTAGCATCTGTGAATATTAAACGTACAAAGACCGTTTAAATATGAATCCTGTTGCAACCTAAGATGTCATACACGCTAGACTGTTTAGACAAGATTTATTTGGCCTGTTTTGAACAGATTATAATGTGTTTATTGTAAAAGAGCCTAGTGTCACATCAATAAAGCTTTTATTCGCAAATGTCTGCTCAGATGCTGTAAATATAGTACCAGTCAAACGTATTTTTCTTCATATTGATGTTTAAATATTGTAGTCTAATGTTATTTTTTAAATGTAATATCAAAGTTTGTTTTATTGAGTTAAATATTGAGTTTTGTTTTGTAGAAAGTAATTTTTTTTGTTTTGTAGAAAGTGAATTTCTTTCTTTACAGTGAATTTTGTTTTGTATAAATTGTATCTTAATTTTATTTATTTATTATTACATTTTTTAGCATTTATTATTAATTTTTTTTGTACAAAAAAAAGAAGAAAAATGCTCTTCTTAGTAATTTGTGTCTTGTTTCTAGTCTAAATATTTAAAGGGTTACTTCAGTGATTTAGCATTAAGCTTTGTATTTAAACTGGGTCATTTATGCAGTAGAAATGTGAAATTATTTTTGAATTTGGCGCCTTCTAGACTGAGAAAAGACAGAAAATGTATTTTTGTCTCATGTGGATGAAAGACAACAACTACCAGAATGCACTGCTTCGCTGCCCTACGAGGCCACTCCGTACACCATCATTTTGAACTTAATAGTAATACAATAATTTCGTTCAGTTAGAGAATAAACACTACAATTAAAAACTGAACATGTCTTTTCAATAAAGTGTGAGTGAGCCGAATGAAAGTCACGGCACATATGGAAGCTAAACTATCACAGGAATTCATTGAAAAGTTGAAACACTCACTTTGCTCTGCATTGCTCCGTTATTATGATTGTCCGTGCGGCCGTCTGTGTCTATATTCTGTGCGTGAGATCTCTCCCCTATGGGCGGGTTGATAAAATGCGGAACAGCTCCATCTAGTGGCTCTGGTATTTTAGCCTCTGGCCAAAAAATCCTCCGATTTCGAAATGACGATATTTGCGTCATCTGAGGATTTTTTTTCCAGAAATAAAATGCATAATTCTCTCGTCTCAGGAGGATATGAGGGAAAGTACCATAATTTGAATATACTACCGGGTTTCTACTGATACAAAACCTAATGCTAAATCACTGAAGTTCCCCTTTAAACATTCTTAAATGAAGATGCATTTACTAGATAAGTATTTATATAATATACATAATATAAAATATATGTCCTTTGTCCTGCTGCTCTCAGTCACATAGGTACCTGAAGCTCATTCCTTATACAGCTCCTTATGCAGGCTATTATGTTATTTTGTCCTCTCAGGTGTGATTCCAGCATTATTCATTAGCTACCACGTAGGCTTGCTACGATAGTCGGTGTTGCCGGTGTTACCGGTGTCCAGACTCCACACCGGTTACATCACTTGCCCACCGTGGCACCGCCCACCGTCTTTTTGATTTTTTTTTTATAGTAATAAAATAATTTAGTTCAGTTAGAGAACAGACAATACAAATAAAAACTGAACGTGTCTGCTTAATAAAGCAGGATCCGACCGTGAGTCTCGGCAGCGGCAGGAGTCATTCATCAGATTTAAGAGTGAGGAGCTGACGGAGATGATCGCGGAAGATTTGGTTTCAAAGCGAAATGTAAAAGCGCCTATTTAAGGGAGTTTGTCATTTGTTTTGTTGTTGTGTTTTTCATTAAAAATAATAGGCTAATGAACCCACAATTCAAGCAACCCGCAGCCGAATTGGCGCTAATTAAAAACCGAAAGTAAAATGTGCACGGCCGCACAGAGCGCGCATTGTTTACTTTCGCCTGGCTCCCGCAGTGCGAGCCTCCGCGCTACGCTGCTGCGCGGATTAATTTTTGCCGCGCGCACCCTCGCGCTCGTGCGGGCGCATCGAGTATAAACGAGGCTTTACGGACGAACTAACAGTGTGCATTCATGGCGTGCATCTCAATCATAGACTGATCAATGCTTGATCAGTGCCCTGACTACTGAACTAGGGAACTGATTGAGACGCGCCCATGGCCTCACAGAGCGCGCATTTACAGACGAGCGGTCATTCACGGTGTGTGCGCACTGGCGCGTTTTCAGTTCAGAGCGGTCGCGTGCATGTTACTTTCGGTTAGATAGAATTAGTGATTTAAAAGCCTCCGCCGGTAATACCGGTATTACCGGTGTTGTCACACATCAATTAACCGGTGGGAAAATTTCCTCACCGTCACATCCCTACTACCACGCCTCGTCGCGTACAGGCTTTGTGAAGAAAAACTGTCTTACAAATTTTAAATCAGTGTATTGTTTTATGTGAATGAGTAGGCTCAATGATTCTCACATCAGTTTGAAGCAAAAACTCTAGGCAAATACACCCATTAGTCTTGTGGACACATATATTTTGTGTGTTTTGAGGCCTTAATTTTAAAAACCATACATAAACATTTTTCTCTCAAAAATACAAGCATGTACATACATGTTGCTCACATTAATGTGTTTAGAAGCAACTGAAAAAAAAAAAAAAACACAAAAAAAGAGCATGTCAAAACTTCTAAAGGGCCCCAAAACAGCTCAGACTCCTAGGGGTTAAAGGGGTCATGAATTATTAGCTCAACTTTCCCTTGACCTTTTGATATATAAAAGGCCTCCCTGTGACATCAGAGTGCAGTGAAACGCCACCTCAACAGAAGACGAATGCCTAATTCTGTAGGCCCACCCACTGACTCGAAATGTAGGCCTGCCCGATGGGCTTCTTAAATAGTGAAATTACAGTCCTTTCTTGATGTGCATTGTTCATTCTCTTGACTTATTTGAAGAAAAAATACAATCGAGGAAGTTTTGAACATGCTAATTTGTCTGCAGTGAAGTTTGTGTGTGTGTGTGTGTGTGTGTGTGTGTGTGTGTGTGTGTGTGTGTGTGTGTGTGTGTGTGTGTTGTGTGTGTGTTAGTGATGCGGTTCGCGGTTATATCCACCAATCGGGCGGGCCAATAAAAAATAACATTCCAATAAATTGCGGGTGGATGAGAGATAAATCATTGTGTTTTTTTGATAAAGATATTTTGTTAACACTGGGCGAATCATTCAGTTTGCCGTTTCTCCACACGTTTTCAAAACAATTCCAGATGTACTGATTGGGGAGCCAAAGCTCATTATAATATGCAAAACTGTAATCCAATCATAGCTGTGGGCATTTACTTCCAGGTCTTCAATGCAGCACGCCCATCAAAACCAAGCGTTCCAGGAGAGAGAGAGAGCCTCAAAACCAGGGCAGAAAATAGCCTATTACTTATTCATTATGATGTTTATTAATGTAAAAACTACACAAACGTCATAAATTGACCAGTTCAGGGCCCTTTAATATAAATAATAATAAAGATAAATCATATCAAATACCAACAGATTAAAAAAAAAAAAAAAAAAACCTGACAGCCTCATTTTAGGGGTGTAACGATTCACTAGGGGTGTAACGATTCACACACTTTTCTTGATGCATCGATTGATGAATTGTGAATTGTTGATTTCAGTCATTAATCGATCAAAAATGTTTAGAATCAAATTAATTGTGATTCAATAGTGATTCAGTGCTTTAAAATAAACATTAGCTTATACTGCATGTGTGAATTAATGGAGACTTTGTGCCGTCATCCGTGCCCTCACAGCTCTCCTTCACAGACACACTGCACTCTTTACCACCTTTCACTGTATTGAGCTTGCGCTCCATCCGTAGCTCTCAACTTATGTTCATTATCTGTAGTCATTTGTTGTCTCCATCTGCTTGTTTGATTGTAATAATAAGCAGGCTGACTGTTACTTTGTCAATTAATTGTACTATTGTACTACTTTGTGAAGCGACCTTGGGTTCTTGAAAGGCGCTAAAAAAAACATTTGTAATATTATTATTATTAAACTAAATGAAAGGATGAAGATTGGTGTGCAAACGGTAGCTCAGGTAGGTCAAAAAACATGAGGAGAAGTGTTAGGATAATACAACATCAGCAATCACAGACATACGCATTCGGACGGGAATAGATTGCTCAAGAGGACCACTGAATTTGCTGAAAAACAGTAGATAACTTACCCTGGAGGTTGAGTGAGAAAACACAGACTTGGCAGATTTGGATGGGATTAAAATCACAAAGTACGAATTTCTCCAGTGTCCTCCTGGAAAACTAGTAAAGTCCGAATATGGTTTTGTCTAAATATGCACATCATTAATATATATATTTTCTAAAACATATTTATAAAAGCTACTTAAATGTCCTAATTAAACTAAGGCCAAATCCTGGCTTAGTTTAAACCCTGTCTGTGAAACCAGGCCATAATATTATTAGTAACTGTACTAATCAATGCAAAACAATAGTAATTTTATGATAAAAATCCCCCCCTCACCCCTCAGCGCTACTGTAGAGGTTAGTGGCAGCAGTCCTACTGCCCTGAATTATTTATTGCTTGATTTAATGTTTATTCACTGCTATTTATGTTCAGGGATGTTAAAATGTTTAGAGCTAGTAGATATTGGGCTTAATGTTACACAAAATAATTGTTCTGTTTAGGCTACTTCAGGATTAAGTCGCTGTATGATTATACTTCTGTGGGTCAAATGAGTGAGTTCAGCTTTGAGAATGAAACCAACCTGTTTGTTCCTCAGTTTCTTCAATCTTTACGTCTTCACTCTCCTCTTTCTCTGTTTGTTCATGTTTCACTCTCAATGTTTCTTCAATCTTCACGTCTTCTCTCTCCTCTTTCTCTGTTTGTTCCTCAGTTTCTTCATGTTTCACTCTGAATGTTTCTTCAATCTTCACGTCTTCTCTCTCCTCTTTAATAAACGCCATAATTTTAATAGTATGTCACGTGGATCTCAGTCACTCCACCCAAAGTTTATCTTTGTGTTTGTCCTGTTTAAGATGAGAATAATTAACAGAAAGGAAAATAAATCAAAACTAAATCTCTGAGAGTGTCTCAATCAGTTCAGTCACTGGTAAGAGAGTCAGAGAGAGAGTTAATGGATTACAGATACAGATTAGTATACTGTATAGACACACCATGGCATTTATGATCTACATTTCATATTTAATTAATTAAATATGAGCAGTTTAGCAGTTTGTTAAAGTTGTCATGACACATGTTAGTGTTTATGTTCTCGTTCATTTACACTGTTTGAGCAACACGAGTCATGAATCGAATCACTGAATCATTTTGCAAAGTATTTGATTCAATTGATTCGGAGATTCGAAAAGTATCAGTTTCTCCATCATTACTCACCAGAGACTGAACTCGTGTTTATGATGAACTGATTCACGATAGAGGAAGAGAAATGAGACGCAGCTTTTCTGTTACTGGTGTGAATGAGACTTACTCACACAAAATATCCTTCATTGAAGTTAGTTAAAGCTTACAACGTTGCATTCAATAGTGTATAATCTATTTTCACATTGCTTGTAAAAAAATGTTAATCATTGAACGGTTTCTATAGATTTAAACAGATTAAATTCTTAAAACAAACCTTTCATCAGCCGAATCACAACAGATGCAGGAGCGCGGCGCAGCCTTATGACGTCACAGCATCACACCAAAATAAAAGTCCCGTTCACACTCAGCTGTCTACAATCACAGAAGTGCATAGAAATGTCTGTCTGTTTAATATTTTTTACCAGATAATATATATTAAACTTAAAACAGTGACAGATGTAATAAAAACAAACATGTTAAAAAAGTGTATGAGTTAATAAAGCAAAGTTCTTACATGTGTCCGAATTTAAACACATGAGAGTCAGTGTGTTTTGTCAATATTATTAAAAATGTTGCACAAATAAAGTTAATGTGAGTCTAAAATGTGTAAAAAAAAAAAAAAAATCATAATAATATATATATATATATATATATATATATATATATATATATATATATATATATATATATATATATATATATATATATATATATATATATATATATATATATATATATACATTTCAAGAATGAAAAGTAAAAGAAGCAATAAAATGTTATACATGTAAATGTAATTTCTTAAATACCAACTATTATTGCTAAAAGGTTGAGTCCAAATACAAAATGTAATATTTCACAGAATTGTAATGAAATCAAAAGTCAAGTCTTCAATGTCAAGGGTCATTTACTGTATTAAGCAGATTTTTGGATGATTAAATCATAAGTAGGGCTGTACAATGAATCAGATATTGATACGGACTAGTGTCTGTGAATATTAAAGCTCATAAAGACTGAAAGTTAATGAAATCTGAAGTCTGTATGTTGTGCCGTGTCTGTGTGAGTGAGCGCTGCCGTTTCAAATTTGTAAACCAACATAACAAAAATAAAAAGAGAATATCAGCAAATACTTTTTATATAGAATAGTGTTGTCACGATAAGATATTTGCAACAATCACATTATTATCAATCATGTTAACACTAACCACTATTCTGAACAGGTTGGGATGACCGAAATCTTGTATCATGATATGAGTCATTTAATATTTTTTAATGTAATATTATAATTACAATATAGATATTTAATTTTATTTTATCTTTGTTTTTTTAAATAAGTACAAACGAAATGTAAAGTACAATCAATATAAAAAAACATTTTATAAAAAATTTTCAGCTACAGTAGCTCTAATTAACAGTAGCATTCAATAAAGAAATTAAATAATCAAATGTAAAAACGAAAATGCACAGTCTGTATAGTCACTCTGTAAATTAACTATACACTGATTCTTAATAAATATATTAAAGTTATTCAGTCAAACATGGGGTGATTTTCTATTTTCTTTTGTTGTTTGATTGACATTAATCACACAGAATATTAGGTCTGGCCCTTTAAAGGGATAGTTCACGCAAAAATGAAAATTCTGTCTTCATTTACTCACCCTCAAGATGGTCCAAACCTGTGTGAGTTTGACTACCATAGTTAGGGTGACCATATTTTGATTACCGAAAACCAGGACTCTCGGCCCGGCAATGAGATACTCAAATGATACTCGAAGTTTACTCAAAGATGCCTTATTAATTTCAACACATTTAAAGTATGTCCCCTCTGTATGGATAGAAAATTGTTATATTACAACATACCATCTTTAACCAAAGACACAAATGCAGATAGGCTTCTCAGAGGTTACTCAACATTTTATTGTGACAGGTTTCAAAAATAATGAATGAAATAATGATAGAAATAATGTCTCTACTGTATTAGAAAAATAAATAAATAAATACCTCCAAATTGAACAAAAAATAGCTCTCACAAACTTACAAAAACAAATAAAAACTAATATCTTTAGTTTTCTTCTTCCTCTTTATCCTGTTTTTCTTCCTCATCCTCCTCATCTATATTTTGCTGCGGGCACTATTAAACTTGTTGGCGGTGTCAGAATCTGGGAAAGCCTTTTTTATCAATGCACTAGTGCAATCCATGGACCTGTAGCTGTTGTGGTGTTTCACTGGATGAAATGACAATGCACCTCTGCTGCATTCACAGCATCCTCAGATTTCCCGGGTCTCACAAAGAACTCCATCAGCTTTGTTGAGCTACTCTCACCTCGCACAGCTTTTTCATGTTTTTGGGTGTCAATGTGAGCTTTGAGATCTGTGGCCCCCCCCATTGGACACCAAAACATGTGTGCCAGGTTTGCACACAGCCTCACACTTGTCCCGACCGGGAGATTAAGGGGGGAATTTCTTCTGTAATTTATTTGCAGGTAGGGTTGGTGAAGTTGTATGAGTGTTTATCCCACAGTGAGATTGGGATAGTCCCTGTTCTGTCTGCTATGGTGCAGTTTTTGACTTCTCATCCCGCTCCATATGCAGTAACCGGCGCATCATTGACCGGCGTGCTGACGGCGTCCACACTGTAGACGGATGCAGATCGGTCTGAAATCTGCAATAAACAACACAAAGACATTATTTGAATCAAGACGGGAGAACAAGTGAAATAAGAAACATTACAGCTTATAGTTGTAGGGTTGTAGAGCCAGATGTATCATTTTTATATTTTATACCTGCTTAAACTTGGAATGTTAGGTTGGTGTAGTTACACATATACAGCACTGAAAATATGTGTAGTATGTTTAAGTGCAAAAGACGTTTTAATAGTTACTTTTACTCAAAGGACAATTTGTGTTTTTAAGTATAAGTCATAACTGCCTGTTTCTGCACAAACATTTTCATGGGTGCTAAATAAAATGTTATGGTCTGTAAATTTGCTTTTAAACAAAAGGGATAGTTTACCCAAAAATGAAAAATGAGTCCATTATTTAAATCACACTCAAGTCACCCTAGTAGTGTAAATTACATTCTAGTTTCAGACATTTGGAGTTTCATTAATAAAATGTCCTTGGTCTTCCCAGCTTTATAATGGCAGTGAATGGGTGTTTCTGTCTTGAAGCCCATAAAAGTGCATCCATCCATTATAAAGGTGCTCCACATGGCTCTGGGGGATTAATAAAGGCCTTCTGAAGCAAATCAATGCATTTGTATAAGACAAATATAACGTTATGAAGTCAAATATCTATCTTCCGCCAGTCCACCTTCTGTATTGAACTTATGAAGAAAGTGTAGCACCTCTCTCCGTTTAAAATGCTTACACTACGTCCATTGTCATTCTAACA
The DNA here is from genome assembly GCF_949357685.1 of Gobio gobio. Taxonomy (NCBI): domain Eukaryota; kingdom Metazoa; phylum Chordata; class Actinopteri; order Cypriniformes; family Gobionidae; genus Gobio; species Gobio gobio. The sequence goes on along the minus strand of NC_137097.1, from coordinate 16,005,335 downwards.
AGTCAAGTGGAAAACAATATTCTCAGATTATGTAATCGGTATGAAATGTGCATATGTGTCCACTGTAGAGAAGATCAATCAGCATCGTCAAATTAATCTCTGCAGCCGAAAACACATAAAACATTATCAATAATTATTTTAATGTTTAGACAGTGTTTTTACACAACACAGTCAATCTTTGTTTGAAGACTCTTTATGTGTGCACTTGAGCGCTGATTAGGCTGTATTTAGGCCATTAAAGGCTCAGTATTTGATGGCTTATTAGTACAGGTGAATCAAAGTATTTGATTCAATTGACTCTGAGATTCAAAAAGTTCAGTTTCTCCATCTCTACTCGCCAGAGACTGAACTCGTGTTTATGATGAACTGATTCACGATAGAGGAAGAGAAATTAGACTTTTTTGTTACTGGTGTGAATGCGTTTTAGTCACACAAAATTTCCTTCATTAAAGTTAAATAAAGCACTACAATGTTACAATTAATCATTTCACATTGCTTGTAAAAAAAAAGTAAAACATTGAACGGTTTCTATCAATTTAAACAGATTAAATAAAAAATAAAAATAACAAACGCAGGATTGCAGACTTAAGCCGCGTTTCCACCAAAATTACCCGGAACTATTTGTACCATTTCTACTTTTTCTCCCCCAATTCTGCTACTGTCTGCGTTTCCACCGCGGTCTAAAGTACCGGGAAGATTAGGCAAATTAGTCCGGTGACGTGGGAATGCGCGCGACTGCTCCTCCCATTCACAGACGGACAGTAATCACTTTCGCGCGATACTGTCTGCAACAATAACAGAGGAAATGCAAGCAGTGCTGTTTTTGCTGGTTATGTATTGGTTTACTACAGAGGTAATTAACAAAACAGCAGAAAAGAGACGAGCACTGACACTAAAGCGTATTCTGAAAGCTCGTAAAGCTAGATTTAAAATTAGACAACGTATGTTATTATCAGCTATTACGGACATTGACCGTGAGATGGCTGAGACGAACGCTCGCCATCGGACAGAAAGAGCACGACTGGTAAGAAACTAATACATCAAAATAAACCAGAGTTGTGAATAATGTTATTTGGTGGGACAGCGTGGTTCCAACTTTCACCGAAGCACAGTGGATAAAGAATTTCCGGATGTCTAAGGATACTTTTCTGTATCTCTGTCGTCGCTTGCAACCTCAACTGGAGAGACATGATACAAACTACCGACAATTACCGACAACAAAAAAGAATTGCCATTGCACTGTGGAAACTTGCAACCAACTCAGAGTACAGAAGCATCTCTCATTTATTTGGAGTTGGAATTGCTACTGTGTGTCACTGTGTACACGATTTCTGCTCATCTGTTGAGAAGGTACTCATGCAAGAAGTTATTCTGTTACCAAACACTGAAAAGCTGAAAGAAATGGCGACATATTTTGAGCGCAGATGGGGGTTGCCACAGTGTGTAGGTGCAATTGATGGGTCACACATCCCCATTCTTGGACCAGAGGAGTACCACACAGAGTACTTCAACCGAAAGGGCTGGCATTCGATCATCCTGCAGGCTGTTGTGGATGGAAGGGGTCTCTTTTGGAATATTTTTGTTGGAGCGCCAGGGAGCCTGCATGATGCCAGAGTGCTGCGTTTGTCAGGCTTGTGGGACCTTGTGGACAGGGGTTTGTTACTACCAGATGTAACACAGAACATTTGTGGACATGATGTGGGGTACTATGTCCTTGGTGACGCAGCCTATCCTTTGAAGAGCTGGCTGATGAAACCTTTCACTGACAACGGACGACTGACACCCCAACAAGCAGAGCCAGGGTGGTGGTTGAGAATGCTTTTGGCAGACTGAAGGGCAGATGGAGGGCATTGCTAAAACGAAATGACTGCAGTACACCCAAGGTCAAGTCCCTGGTGATAGCATGTTGTGTTCTGCATAACCTCTGCGAAATGAATGGTGACGAGTTCAGAGAAGAATGGGTTACGAGTACTTTAAACCAGCCTGACGGAGCTCTGTCATCCACTGTAGAAGCTGAGGGTCTCGACGCACGTACAGGTCTAATGAAGTTTTTGACTACAATGTAGTAAACTTCAGTGGCACAAGTATAGAGATGAGTGCTTTTTGTTTTGTTTGTTTTTTAATGGGAAAAATAACCTTTAGAGGCTGCAATGGACATTTTCTATGCTGTATACACCTGTTGTACATTGTTTAAAGTGTACCTTTTGATTTTAATAAAAAAAAAGTTTACTGCTGCATCACGCTTTGGTTTTACATTATTCTGTTAACAGTCACCCCCCATTTGGGCAGAGAGAGCATGAATTACATGCTTTTAAAAATGATTGCTGCTAATGTGTCCTTGTGACAACACACACAACCAAGGTATCAGACTCAGAATTGTAGACTGACTGTTTATATGATAGAAATGTTCAAATACATAAATATTACACATTTGTATATAAGGAAGCTAAAGCCAATTTGTATTTTTTAGCATTGTTCTTTTTACATGGCTTTGCCATAAATATAAAACGTCATAAGTGACTTAGGTTGTTAAACACATTACCAACACTGCTTATTTAAACGTGCACTTTCACCTGGTTTGACCATTTTAATGCAAAATGGGATGATGGGCAATCCAGAATCTGAATGTGTTGTAATAGCTCAATTCCAAAACAAAATATTTTCTATAAAAGGATAATGAGGTTTCAGTCATTCATGACAGATGTGTGAAAAGTTAATTGAATGAAAACAATAGACTGAATTAAGCAGTTGAAAGATTAGGTACTAGACTGCAATTATTTTATAGATAAGATGCTTATCACAATAACATCTCTTAGCATTCAAAAAAATAATAATAATAATAATTACATGACTAGTATTACAATATGCTTCATTAAATGTATAATTTTAGAGACTTCTTCCTCAAATTTGAAATGAAGCAGGACCACACTTATGGCTTCACTTAAGTTGTGGTTATAAGTTATTATACTACATTCACATAGTTATACATTTATAAAATATAATATTTGGGTTTTCTAGATATGTTTATGTGCATATTCAGAAAGACTTGCGAGCAGCAGCCCTTTTATTTGCTTCCTACACTATATTAATATAATTAGAATGTGGTAACAAGCAGTATTTGTCTCTACATGTTGTTTACATCTTTACAATATAGCTTGTGTTGAAGGTTAACTTCTAACCGGCAGGCCCGTCGCGACAAGGCAGGCAAACCAAGCAATTGCTTGGGGCCCCGAGCTGGCCTGGGGCCCCAAGACAACGACAGGTTAAGAATAAAATGCAACGACAAACTGTGTGAGCGCCCCTTTGATAGTCAATGCAGTAAAGTGCAATGACACTGTTATCGGGATCCCCGGTTGTAGTTACGTTGTCAATGAGTACGTGTGGAGTACGTATCTGGAACGTTGTTGGTAATCTTGTAACGTCCAGAGATCGTACTGACAAGGTTGTGAGAAGGTAATTTTATGGTAAGGAAATTACAGACAAACGACGTTGAGACAAGGTTGTCAGTTGGTAAGTCATAAAATTACCAAAAAGTCCGAATAAATTACGTAACTGTTATGTCGTGTGTTAGCTGGGATACTAACTATTATTAATGCTATGCATAAATAACCTGGAATAGTTCATATAGCATATAGCAGTCTATTAACTATCATTATAAACATTATTTAACCAGAAAGAGGCAGAAGAACATTATTTTTTCATAGCTTATCTTAATGTGCTAGTGTTGGGATATATACGGTAGTGACAGTTTATGCAAATATTACATTATTTTTATAAGTTACCAATGGATCTTGAACAGTTACTTTATCCTGTGTGGCAATTTTTACACTGTTACATTTTGAAGTACAGTATCAGGACAACCCACATGTTTTACTGGTACTGTTTATTAACTATTTAACAAGGTATTATAGTCATCAAGTATTCCCAAAGTGTTAGGAATATCTGGGCCGTCTATCTATGTAATGTTTATAGATGTTTTAAAAATGGTTTCTTAAAGGTTTACAACATTTTTTTTAATGGTACAATGGTGTTTTTATTGCAAATGTTTAACTCTTAACTTGCGCCCCATTTTTTGAGAATTCTTTGAAAACGACATACCCAAATGAAAATGTCTGCAGCTCTTAAACCCTATGGTCTATATTCATAAATCTGGTCTTATTTTAAACTAGACACTTGAAATGTTGCTACCCAAGAGTCATAATAACTCAAAGTAATATGGGAACAGAGTAATATACATGTAAATATACATGTAAGTGACTCACGTTTTTTTTTTTTTTTTTTTACTTAGGGAAAAAAATATTATAATTTAATGTTAAGAGCCTGAAAATAACTTAAATATAAAACTGAATGTCTAATCATGTCATGATTCAAATATGAGGATGATAATCTCAGTAATGTAGCTTCTGTGAGCTTTTATGTCAAGAAAAGTCTAGGCGAATTTCAAAAAGGCCATTTATTTCAGAACATTTGCTATTGTAAAGAGTAGTTTTTCATTCAAATAAATCTGCAATAAACTGCTAATTATAATGGATAAACAGTTACTGAAAAACTAAAGCAACTATTTACAGAGATTACAAAGTGTAAAAAAGTCATTTAGCTGATGGGAAGCGTCAGTAAGATTCGGCGCGCTCCACTGCAGTTGCGCCATTGAGAACGCGCAGCCAGCGCACAAACAGTATTCACCAAAGCCTACTTACGCAAACTGCGCAAGATAATGCCTTTTGATTGGTTACTAAGTCCATCAATCAAACCTTTGTTGGAAAGGCATTGGTTGGGCACCGAGTGCCTTTATCCAACGAAAACCATGGGCGCAATGATTGACAGCTCACCAAGCCTGTAAGGCACTTCCTCTATATGATGCATCCCAGAAGAGACTCTAGCTGTGTCTCATTTCGAAAGGCTGCATCCTCCGGAGGTCGCATTTGAAGGCTGCATGCGTCTGAAGGCTGTCTCATTTCAAAAAAGTAAGTAGGATACTCCGAATGCGACCTTCAAATGCGCCCTTCTTTTCAGGAATTCGGAGTGTGCATGAGATGTATCCTTCGTTGCTGCAGATAACCCACAATTCTTTGCGTCGCCATTAACAACCGTCATGTTTTTTAAATATTATTTGAAAAAATGGCGCCGCCGGCAGATATACATGCAAGCGAAGATGTGGTGTTTAAACTTAAGTAGTTTAAAGCTTGTTTTTGTTTTTAAGCTGTATATATACCTCAAATAGATAGTTGTGGTAAACAGGATTACAAGTGTTGTGATTTTTTTTTTTTAAACGTTTAGAACAGTACTTTGCTGTCAAGGCAAAACATTTCATAGTCATTTTCAAGTTATAAATAAATTTCATTCATATAACTGGTGTGAGAGCGCAACTCCACGGTGAACGTGTTGGCATAGCAACGTGATACTTCCTGCCTGTGTGTCCTACGGAGGACGTCTCGTTTAATTCTGATTAAGGACACTCCCTATACCGCATCCTTCATAGGATGTGTCCTCCAGAGGATGCAGCCTTCAAAATTAAATGAAATGAGACACAGCATCTGATTGAAGGAGAGAGACGAGGGTTGAACCATTGCACGTGGGAGAAACTATTCTAGCAGGGGGAGTTTGCCAGACACGGATTAGAATCGATATTTCATTGAAAATGGACATGATTGATCACGCTAACTCAAAACTCCCTTGCAAAAAACGAAGGATTTTTAGTTTTTTCCCTATTTTTTCGTTGTTTTGGATTAAAAGTGGGATGCATTTTGAAGAGTGGACTCTTACACAGAGATGTATGCGGGTGTTTATTGGATTCGTCCGATCTGATCTGAACGACAGGAGATGAAAGATGAGTAACGCTGATATTATGCTAATGTTTACATGGACGGTCCTTTAGCGTTTCATTTAACCCTTTCCTCTCTGGTGTATTTATTGCAAAAACAAGTTCAGAACATGAATCTTGAGTGTTTTAGCTTTCAAATGATGCATAGTTTGTGATAGTTGATTGAATATTTTGTATAAAACAAAAGTAAATAAAAGTACACACAGGCCCACTTCCGTCAACCCACGATCCGATGCGGGTTAACAAGTTAATTGTTGAAAATGTTCAAATTTTATGCACATTATATGCAACAGCAATATTTGCACTATAAACCTTTTTTATTTAAATAAAGTGTGGGTGAACTTAAACTTTATGGCATATGCTGTGGTTCCTGTCGGCTTTGCGTTCGTGCGGGTGTGTGTTGGGGGGGGGGTTATTGGGGGGGCCTCCATGTCCATTTTGCTTTGGGCCCCCAAATTCCTTCAAACGGCCCTGCTAACCGGCACTTCAAACTTTACCGTCAGTGCTAAAATTACCATGGAAATGAAAAGACACAGTGACATTTTACACATTTGACTTTAGCTCTGATTAAGTGGAAAAGACGTTTCAATAGTTACTTTTACTCAAAGGAGAATTTGTGTTTTTAAGTAAAATTCATAACTGCCTGTTTCTGCATTAGCTTGATTAGCTCTTTCAAAATGAAAATAAATTAAATAAAAGTGCGCAAAGACAAATAAATTACTAGAACAATAAAATTAAAATATAAAATGTGAAAACAACAATATATATATATATATATATATATATATATATATATATATATATATATATATATATATATATATATATATATATATATATATATATATATATATATATATATATATATATATATATATATATATATACAGACGTGCTCAAATGTGTTGGTACCCTTACAGCTCATTGAAATAATGCTTCATTCCTCCTGAAAAGTGATGAAATTAAAAGCTATTTTATCATGTATACTTGCATGCCTTTGGTATGTCATAGAATAAAGCAAAGAAGCTGTGAAAACAGATGAATTATTGCTTATTCTACAAAGATATTCTAAAATGGCCTGGACACATTTGTTGGTACCCCTTAGAAAAGATAATAAAGAATTGGATTATAGTGATATTTTAAACTAATTAGTTTCTTTAATTAGTATCACACATGTCTCCAATCTTGTAATCAGTCATTCAGCCTATTTAAATGGAGAAAAGTAGTCACTATGCTGTTTGGTATCATTGTGTGCACCACACTGAACATGGACAAGAGAAAGCAAAGGAGAGAGTTGTCTGAGGAGCTCAGAAAGAAAATAATAGACAAGCATGGTAAAGGTAAAGGCTACACGACCATCTCCAAGCAGCTTGATGTTCCTGTGACAACAGTTGCAAATATTATTAAGAAGTTTAAGGTCCATGGAACTGTAACCAACCTCCCTGGGCGCGGCCGCAAGAGGAAAATCGACCCCAGATTGAACAGAAGCATAGTGCGAATGGTAGAAAAAGAACCAAGGATAACTGCCAAAGAGATACAAGCTGAACTCCAAGGTGAAGGTACGTCAGTTTCTGATCGCACCATCCGTCGCTTTTTGAGCGAAAGTGGGCTCCATGGAAGAAGACCCAGGAGGACTCCACTTTTGACAGAAAAACATAAAAAAGCCAGACTGGATTTTGCTAAAATGCGTATTGACAAGCCACAATCCTTCTGGGAGAATGTCCTTTGGACAGATGAGTCAAAACTGGAGCTTTTTGGCAAGTCACATCAGCTCTATGTTCACAGACGAAAAAATGAAGCTTTCAAAGAAAAGAACACCATACCTACAGTGAAACATGGAGGAGGCTCGGTTATGTTTTGGGGCTGCTTTGCTGCGCCTGGCACAGGGTGCCTTGAATCTGTGCAGGGCACAATGAAATCTCAAGACTATCAAGGCATTCTGGAGCGAAACGTACTGCCCAGTGTCAGAAAGCTGTGTCTCAGTCGCAGGTCATGGGTCCTCCAACAAGATAATGACCCAAAACACACAGCTAAAAGCACCCAAGAATGGATAAGAACAAAACATTGGACTATTCTGAAGTGGCCTTCTATGAGTCCTGATCTGAATCCTATCGAACATCTGTGGAAAGAACTGAAACTTGCAGTCTGGAGAAGGCACCCATCCAACCTGAGACAGCTGGAGCAGTTTGCTCAGGAAGAGTGGGCCAAACTACCTGTTAACAGGTGCAGAAGTCTCATTGAGAGCTACAGAAAACGTTTGATTGCAGTGATTGCCTCTAAAGGTTGTGCAACAAAATATTAGGTTAGCGGTCCCATCATTTTTGTCCATGCCATTTTCATTTGTTTTATTATTTACAATAATATGTTGAATAAAAAATCAAAAGCAAAGTCTGATTTCTATTAAATATGGAATAAACAATGGTGGATGCCAATTACTTTTGTCAGTTTCAAGTTATTTCAGAGAAAATTGTGCATTCTTCGTTTTTTGTGGAGGGGTACCAACAAATTTGAGCACGTCTGTATATATATATATATATATATATATATATATATATATATATATATATATATATATATATATATATAAAAGTGTATTTTCCAGTAACCTGTCCAAGAGCTGTGCCAACACGTACAATATATAAAGTACAAATGTGGTAGAGCAAATGCTTCATTCAAGCGGCTGGTCGTTGTGGCTACTTCTTGAACGACTGGACAAACTGTCCAAGAACAGACAGAAACCCGGTCTGAAATTCCCTCTGCTGCCGTCTGCTTTCTTCCGCTTCTGACTGGTGGAATGCCAACTCTTGCCTCCTCATCTCTCCTCGGCCTGGCTCTCAAGTAACAGCTGCATATATTGGTCACGCTGTTCTTGTCCATGCTGCAGGACGGCCCGGTTAGCATCCTCCATGTCCCTCAGTGCATCAAGAAAGTCACAGTCCCTTTTCCTTTTCCCTAAGTAGAAAAATTGCACAGAAACACATGGAAATTAATACACAAGGCAACCATGAAACAATAGAAACCATCAATTAATTATTTAAAGTGTTTTCACCACAAACAATGAAACAATTGTTTGCCCAGCTTGAACAATGCCCAGTGTGCAATTTTATCATGGGCAATTTAAGTTTACAATTCAAAACAACAAAACTACTCAAAACCATTAAGGATTACGAATCAGTTTTTAAATATATATCTACTATCTATATTTAATATTATCTACATAAAATGATAATGAGAATACGGCTGTAAAAGAACGTTGTGTTTCAAGCACGTTTGTTGAGGGAAGGGCGCGCCCACGGAGTTATGCTGCCTTCACGTGCTATCGGAAATTTCCTAATTCCCACTTTAGAAGTCGTGATTACGAGCTTGTTGCATTCAAGTGCTTTGTTGTCGGAGTGAACAGGAATCATGGTTATTCTTGCCTATTTATTGGGAAAATCTTATTAAAACCAACATCATATGTAGTCTCCCATGCACCGACAACCATATAAACATTCCAGATAGTCCGCTTTCTGCTGATTCTGTAATTTCAGTCAAATGCAGGCTATTTTCGCTGAGTACCAAACATACAACACGCTTCATATGATTATTCTTACATGTAAATATGTACTACATTAATGTCAAGACAAGACGACCTAAAAAAAAACAATAAAACCACACCTGCCACAGCAGTAGTTCTCCCCGCCACCATGTTTAAAGCTTATGACACGCCCATCTCGGGAGTTGGGGTATCAAAATTATTTCCGAACTTCCCAGTGGTAAACACGACATCAGAGGGCATTCATGTGCAATTTTTACCTAGGAAACTCGTATTTACGATAATTCCGATAGCACGTGAAGGCAGCATTACACCTTCATGACAAGCACAGTCAAGTTCGCTTGTGCATTCACAGCCTTTTGTGCCATTGTAAGTTGTAATATTATATTTATTATTCTGTGTATATAATCTCATATAGGATGCGTTTGGTTGAGTTAATTAACGATGCAGTAAAGGACTTCATTGTACCGGTCTTTAGCTTCAGCGCACGCATTTCAAACAGAAATGCACAGCATTAATAACTACTGGGACTGTCCTGTACATAACACTGTAATGAGAATATTTTTGTTATAAACGTTGTGAATTCTCTGGGTTTAGTTGTTGTTTTTCAGCGCGCTGTTGTGGGAAGCGTCCACAACGCATTCTGACCAGCACAGTCAAGTTTGCTTGTGCATTTGCGTCATTTTAAGCACATGTAAGTTATAATATTACGTTTTTGTAGTATAAACATCTGATTAATGTCATATAGGATGCGTTTCGTTAAGTCAATAACCCGCAGTGCTTCATTGTACCGGTGATCATCTTCAGTTTCAGCGCGCTCTCAAACAGGGGAAGAGCATCCACAGGAGTTATAGGCCTTCACCAATGCGTGATTTTGTGCTAATATAAGTTGTAATATTATATTTATTTTGTATAAATATCTGATTGTTCTCATAAATGATGCGTTTAGTTGTTAATTAACCTTCTCAGCGCTTCAGTTCACGGTTGTTCGTTCATTCTCTCCAGCTTCAGCGCGCGCTCTCAAATAGCAACATTGTTTAATAGACAACACTAATATTAAAGATGTTTACTATTACTGTAATATTAAACATATTTTTTTCAAAAACACAGAAGCCTTATTTTTAATAACTAGCACTTTTATTGTTCTCGTATCATTTCCATCAACAATACGGTTTGATTAAAAGAATTTCCTTATTGTCCGCACGGAGGCTATTTAATGCACTGCACTTGCATTCTGATTCTTTATTATGCAGCCTGAGTAATACTGTTCAATAACTTGTTTGCATTATTTAGGTATATTATTTAAATTTTTTTAGGCAATAGAATTTTTGGTAAGATTTTACCAATAAGATTGCATTTGCATTAAAGGGATAGTTCACCCAAAAACGAAAATGTGATGTTTTTCTGCTTACCCCTAAGGCATCCAAGATGTAGATGTCTTCGTTTCTTCAGTAGAACACAAATGAAGATTTTTAACTCCAACCGTTGCTGTGTGTCACTCATATAATGCTTGTCAATGGGGTCTAATTCTATTAGAGTAAAAAAAACATGGACAGACAACTTCAAATTAAATCCTGCGGCTCGTGACGACACATTGATGTCTTAAGACACGAAACGATCGGTTTCTGAGAGAAACCCAACGGTATTTATGCAATTATATCACCTCATATCAGACGAACGCTTCAGCTCTGCCGACTGCCATCACTTCCTGTGAGTAAAGTCAAAATTCCGGCCGGGTCATAGATATATATACATAGATTCCTCATTAGTGCCTGCATGGATCATGGCGTGGATCACTCGAATGAGGAATCTACGTATACAATGGCTTGCTGAAAACAGAGCTGTTTTTGCCCAGGTAAAATTAGTGTTTTCTTACAATACTAATGAGAATTTTTAATTAAAGTATACTACAAACTTTTCATTTAGACACTAAAGAATCATATTAACTTGTAAAAAAATTGCATTATATGACCCCTTTAAGGGTCAAGATCAAATTCTCTGCATCTCCTGTGCTGCATCAAGCCATCCCATAATATCCGTCATCACTTAAATTTATGCACGGCTCAGATTAACTGTACAACATGTGTGTAAACCTCCAATAAAATTATAAAGTAATTATTCCATCACAAATAAATCGCTCAATCAAGTGGCTGTGTCTATAGTATTATACACAACATTATAATATTACATACATTCTCATATACATATACAATATAAAATTTGTATTAGAGCTGCAACTAATGATTATTTTTTCTGTCGACTAATCTAACGATTATTTTTTCGATTAGTCGACTAATCTAACGATTATTTTTCCGGATTAATCTTATGATTCTTTTTTACTGATTATTGTATTTCAAAGAGGGTAGTGAATTTGTATATTATTTTAACATGAAATCAATGAATTATGACAATATGAATTGTATTTCAGGAAGGGTAGTGTACATAGTATGCCATTTTATAATGAAATATATGAACACAAGAAGCTTTTTAAACATAATATATAATGATACTATTCATCATAAAATGTATACAGAGTAGGCCTAATTAGGAAAAGTTGTTTACTATATACTATATATTTACTTATTGATTTGTGTCAATAGTAAACGAAAATGCACTTGTATTTATCTGCAAAAGGTTCACATACAGGAGCTTTCAGCATAGTTTTAATATAGTATAACTAGTCGTCTATTTTGAAGATACATGAGCATAAACAACGACCAAAGCTGCCAGAAGTTTTAGCCCAAACTTCAAAGACACATTTAAATGATTAAAGCTAGAGGCATATCTTAACTTTAATGTTACTTTAATCATGCAAACTACCTATATACAGCATGTTATTATGCAAATGTGTTTGGGTCAGAGGGGAACCAGGTCGCATTAACAGGAGATATATGCAGCCCATAATAAATAAAAGCACGAGACGTACTGGGGTCGGAGAAGAACCCCGGAAAATGTGACCGTCTGTTGCAATACACGCGCCACGGTTCAGCTGCGCGAGAGAACACTGGCAGCAGGGTTGCCAGGTTTTCACAACAAAACCCACCCATTCGTTACTCAAAACTAGTCCAAAACAAGCCCAATCGCGTTTCGGGGAGGTTCTCTGGTAAACATCGCGTTCGGGGGGTTAAATATGTGTGTTTTTTGCAGGGCTGCCGGCTAAAATTCTCATTCCCGGGGCTAAATATCACATAATTGGGATCGCTTCAACCCGCGGACATGAGACACAGCCCGCGGCAACAGTGTAGAAGTAGCCCAATTCCGCGGAAAAAAACGGGACTTGGCAACACTGACTGGCAGTGTGAAAGCTCCCGCTCTCCACGCGCACAGCACCTGCTCTGCCACCGCGCGCAATGTGAAACCGGCAGTACAGAGCGAACAAAGCACAGTTTCAGTTTCACAGTTTCACGGGAGCAGAAGCTGCCATTATTCTAGATCTTCTGTTCCATTCTAGAACGTAAATAATGTGCCGCCGACGCGTCGACGCATTTCACGCACGTCGACGTATTTTCGTAGTCGACGTCATCGACGACGTCGACGCGTCGTTGCAGCCCTAATTTGTATATTTTATTATTTAAAATTATTATTATTGCCCCTGGTTCAGTAATGAACTCTAGTAATAAAGTAGCAGTGGCTGGGACAGATTTTAGATGCAATCTAATCCTGTTTACATGAAATAAACTGCTCGCGAGCAGGTTTAAGCTTACGGACTTGTTACTATGACAGCAAGTCCAGGATGAGCTTCGAAGAACCAAACAATCCAAGATCAGGCCAAATCAACAATCAAATCCGGATAACTGAGTTAGCGACGAAGAACGGACCCCAGATTTGCGATTACACACATTTCCCTCAGCAAATCCTACACTTCAAAATAAAAGCCCCATTAGACAACTTGGATAGCTATATAGCAATATTTTGAAAGATAATATTTAAAGAGCTCTACAATTGAATGCTTACTAGTAACTATTTCAAATAGAGTGCTCTGTTATTGCATTTTTACTAGTAACAATTGAATTGTAGAGCTCTGTAATTAAAAATGAATGGAAGTCAATGGAGACATATGAATAGTAAAAATTTATTTGTAGAGCTCTCTAATTGGAATTACTAGTAAAAATGCAATTACGACGAGTAAAGCTGGAACAATTTAAGCTAAAACGGCTTGCCATATAAACAAGGAATGTCACTTGTTTATGAATAAGCATTTTTTAAACCCAAATATCAAAGAGCAACATTCTACATTCCGAGGCTAACATTCTATGACATCACAGTGTGCTTGACACGATCTACACTTCGAGTGAACATCAGTGCTATTGCCAGTATAAAATACTTTCACACGATCAGCAGCCAAACACTGGACATCTGCTTTCACCATGAACACTAGAGCACTGTCTCCTACTGTAGCAGCTATGGAGAACAGCTCAACAGGTGAATATAGCTCATATTCATATTTTCACACATAAGGTTTTTAAACACAGGAAATATATAGTCATATGAGGATCATGTTACATTGGGAAGAGGAAAACACCAAACTTGGTCAAAGTATTTAATTGACAAGCTGACAAACTACAGCTTAGTATATAGGTTTTATTTCACTATGCAAAAAAGCTGACAGGAAATTAAATATACATTAACTACAGTATAAGCAGGTAATAATTCATTAGCCGTTTCTTTGCGTTAAAACAAAACAATTAAACTCTCCAAGCACAGCATCACTTTTGGCCACTACTGTATGTGTGCATATGTTTATAAATTACAAATTAAATATTGTTTGTGACCCGTGCTGGCAAAATGAGTCTGGATGTGCACTCATTTTAAAGCAGCACTAGGTAACTTTTCAACCTTCATAATATATTTTCAAACCTCTTGTGATGATACATCGACTTACAATAGGTTGAATGATACGTCTGCCATAGCCTGACGGGGTCTGTATCGTTTTTAATCGTACTTTTAAACTTCGGGTTTCGGGTAGTAACCCGAGAAAAAAAAGAACTACAAAATTCGACTGCTTTACGGCATATACGTCACTTCCACCACCACCCCCACTTCCTTAAATTCGGACGTGCGAGAAAAACTATAATTGTTTGCCAAATGTTATAGTCATGGCCGAAGCAGCACAGAAAAATAAGAAAGCAAAGGTTTTGTCGGAGGAAAGCAAAAAGAGGAAACGAGAAAGTGATCGGATTAAAGGCAGGAGGATCAACATTGGCCAGCGTTTGCTCGTTGGCGTGAGCTGAAGGAGGAGGGGCTACATTCTTGCAAGTAAATACATAATACATACAAAATCATATTTTAGGATACCTAACATGTCTGTGATATTGGTTTATTTGTCTCAAGCTATAATGCAAATCGATTTTTCAAATTTGCAGATTCATCTATGGTAGCTTGATATTATAATATTGACGATATATGGTTATTACCTACCACTCAAACATTGAATTGAAGTATCATATAGATTCTGTAAAACGGGAACCAATAGACTAGGCTACTATAATGACGCTGGCTTGTAAACGTGAGCATCGCGATCATTTGGCGTTTGAAAAAAATAAAACCCATGAAATTATATTCATATGCTATGCTGAAACATATGCCACCGTACCTGGGATGAAGACATTTCACACGCGACGCAAGCAGAACACCTGCATGTGAACTCCTGCAGTGTTCAGGGCTATCATGGTTGTCATGTCAACAAATGCACGTGCGATGCATCCGCTGATGTAGAATGACAGTTTACGACAGTAGTAGAGGACAATACTGTTTCACAACTGTAGGGGGAGCCCGAGAGCAAAAGTTACCTAGTGCTGCTTTAAGGCTAAGTGAAAAATATTGATTTATTGAAATATTGATCAATTTTGAGGTTTTAACAAAAATGAGTTCATTAAGCCCTCGTCTAGAGATCCCAATGCTCCAAATAGCAATTCAATATCTAAAAGTGTCTTTATTTGTGCGTTTTCTGAGAGGAGTAGATTTTTTAATAGAGAATGTGAAATTAAGAATATCTAATTTTTGAAAATGTGCTAATTTTTCCAGCATGGGTCACATTTATCTTTTAATTTAATTAGATTTTCATTCTATGGAGTTACTTTTGCTGTGGCATTCATGTTGAATGTCAAATGTTTAATTAATTAAAGTCAATATAGTAACTAGAAATCCTTTTTTATTATTATTTTAGAAAAACAATCGAAAAGCAAGAAGAGTCGCCTTTCTGAACTCTTCAGAAACTCATGGCTGGCTATAAAAAGTCGAGGGAAAGAAGAAGTCCCTTTAAAGCCACCGTCTGACACAGATCCAGCTGATCCACAGCCGGGCCCGTCCCACCTCAGGTCAGCGGCTCAACAGGAGAAAACTGATCCACAACCGGGCCCGTCCCACCTCAGGTCAGCGGCTCAACAGGATAAAACTGATCCACAGCCGGGCCCGTCCCACCTCAGGTCAGCGGCTCAACAGGAGAAAACTGATCCAAAGCCGGGCCCGTCCAGCGTCAAGCCCACAAACTGTGACGCAAATCCAGCTGAAGGTGGGTCTACTGTCATTTTATTCCCGTTCTTTTGTGTCTTGGGATCTAGCCTCAGTATTTGATTTATAATATCTGGAGACAAATTCTAACTGTTCTGTTTCTGTTTTGGGGTTTTTAGAAAAGCAAACAAAAATGAAGAAGAAAGACAGCTGTACATTCTTCGGAAAAATGTGTCGGACTGTAAAAAGTGCAGCAGTGCAACTCATAAAGCGCAAGAAGACGGCTCCACTTCATCCACAGCCCCACACGGATTCAGCCGATCCTCAGCCAGGTCCATCTGTACCTGAGCCACTGGCTTCACAGGATACGACTGATCTTCAGCTGGACCCATCCTTCTTTGAGCCGCCGGCTTTGCTGGATACGACTGATCTTCAGCTGGATCCATCCTTCTTTGAGCCACCGGCTTCACAGGATACGACTGATCTTCAGCTGGATCCATCCTTCTTTGAGCCACCGGCTTCACAGGATACGACTGATCTTCAGCTGGACCCATCCTTCTTTGAGCCACCGGCTTTGCTGGATCTGACTGATCTTCTTCCAGCTCCTTTAGCATCTCCAGAATCTCCAGGTGCCAATTCAGAGCGAAGCGAAGATCCAAGAACCGTCTCTTTCCCGGGACCATCTACCCGTGAGTATTTCACCTTGTCTAGTTCTAGTCTAGTTTTTCTTAGTAAGCCTGTGTATTTAAACTCATGCCATATGTCTAATCCTTCATCCGGCATTCCCAATATAATGTGTCATGTTAATGAATCCATTATTTTCCTGATTCCCAGTCAAAATAAATATGAGTGTAAAGAAACTGATTATCCTGCATATTTAGACTCCAGGGCTATGAATCTCATATATTAACATGTTTGCAGTTCCATTTTCCGAACTTTATGAAGTGGAAGAGGATATTGGACAAGGATACTTTGGCACTGTGCGCAAAGGTATCTGTAAATCTGATGGCCAGCAGGTACAATCACTGTTGCTGTGTTCATCAACTGAACCGTATAGATCAGTGCTTTCATCAAGTGCACTTAATAACTTTTTCTTTTACAGGTCGCTATCAAATTCATCACTAAGCGTGAAACAGGACGGTATTCAGACCGCTATATCGATGTTGTAAGTTGCACATAATGCATACATTTAATATATCTTAAATGATAAGTCAGCTAATGGTTTGTTGACCTCTTTTCTCCAGCCTGGGGTTTCTGAGCCACTGTTTGCAGAAGTGGCTCTGAACCTGCTGCTGATTCAGCCTCCTCTAAGCCCCTACATCCTGCACATGCTGGACTGGTTTGAAGAGGAAGATCGGTTCATCCTCATCCTGGAGTATTC
Organism: Gobio gobio; assembly: GCF_949357685.1. Taxonomy (NCBI): domain Eukaryota; kingdom Metazoa; phylum Chordata; class Actinopteri; order Cypriniformes; family Gobionidae; genus Gobio; species Gobio gobio. The sequence goes on along the minus strand of NC_137097.1, from coordinate 15,988,148 downwards.
ACAACCCTGCAGAGACTTGTTCAGATTCGTCTTGAGAGAAACGCTGAGTGAATCGCAGGCACGTACTCTGATGTACCAAGCGGTGCTCGGAGCCAAGCACTGTCTTGACAGAGGCATCTTCCACCGTGACATCAAGTTAGACAACTTTGTGATCAACACAGAGACGAACCAAGTCCAACTGATAGACTTTGGCTGCGGAGAAATCGTCAAAAGTGTCTATAAGGGTCAATTTATAGGTGAGTTGGCTTTTTGTGTTACCATAGCCCTAATGAGATGTGATTTGTGGAAATGGATATTTGCTCAACTTGAATATCTCTTTTTAATGAACAGGATTTGCCTGCCCACCTGAATACTTTGTTGACTTTGAATATGAGGCGGAGCCGACAACAGTCTGGTCTCTGGGCATTATGATGTACAGAACGGTGTGCAGATGTCAGCCCTTAAGAAATGAACATGGCCGTCTGAGTTTTGACTCCAGAGTATCCGCAGGTGAGAGAACTTGCCAAAAACACATTGAGTATCAGCACAATCCTGTACATAACACATGCTACATATTTCAGAACCGATACATGACAACGTTAGTTTCTGGATATTCAGTGCATACGTGAATAACCAGCGCTCTTGTGAAACCTTACAGAATTCCAGGATTTGATCTCACGGTGTCTGGCTCATGAACCAGCCGAGAGAGCGACTATGGAGCAGATCCTACAGCATGACTGGTTTCAGCAGGAACAAATGTCTGGAGTAACTCAGGAGTCAGGTAGTATGACTTGAGAGGTAAGGCAGACGATGACAGAAATCACTTTTGTGCTGTCATGAGCTTTTCCTCACATTTATCCCTTCTTCAGATGCTTCAAATCGGCTGTGGTGAGGAAAAACAGCTCAAATCATTCAGCAGAGAGTCAGGGCCCTTCAGCTTAATTTAAGGGCCCTGGCACACACAACGAACGGTCGGCCAAAGTTGGGCCGTCGTTGAGCGTTAGTCAGCTTAGTATTTGCGGCATGATCCGCATCATCTGCACTAATTAAACCTCGTCTGGTGTTTTTTGGCCGATTGAGCATGTTGAATCGACATGGCATAGTCAGCTTTAATCTCCGCTAGTTCTTGGTTTATATCTATGGTCTATAACGGAGAATTATGCACTGAATTTGAAAGCTTCTCACTGGATATCCCAGCGCTGTGATCGAGACCAGTCCGTGTTTAAACCTGTTCTGAGGTCGCGCTCCGCTGCCTATTAATGCCCGAGCTGATAAATGATCTGCTCTGCCCAGCTTAAACGAGTAGTGTTGTTTCATTTCACGTCCGTCTTGTGCAACAGAAATAGCAGTGCTTATTATTTGAGCAATGTGGTGGTGGCATCACTGCGACCTCTAGCTAAATTTAGTCACACAGCAGGTCGCAAAAGGTCTTATCCCGCTCAGACACAGATATTGCGCTCGTCAATCACGTGATATTGATTAACTATATCATGATATAAATATGAGACAAAGACTCTCTGTGACGGCACATTGACACAATATCCTCAACAAACACGTCTCCGGCGTGATGACTCAAACTGGACAAATATTCTGATCTAATATGACCTCTGACCTGTAAAGTAGCCAGAATAATAATCATACACTGTTTGTTAATTGGCCAGAGGAGAACTGGCACCCTGACTGAGCCTGGTTTCTCCCTAGGTTTTTTTCTCCATTCTGTCATTGATGGAGTTTTGGTTCCTTGCCACGGTCGCCTTTGGCTTGCTCAGTTTGGGGACACTAAATATTCAACTATATTACTGACATCTCAGTAATATGACATAATTGAGTGGAAATAAATATGTTGGCCTTATGTGGCATCAATGCGTCACCGTAGCAGGTGACCTGTAAATGCAAAAAAACTGTTTCCATTGCAGTTTTGCGAAAATTGCCTTTTTCGGAATGCCTGAAAAACCACATCATGTGAGCGTAAAAACTTTTCTGTGATATATGGGAGTTTTCGCGGAATTGACACGTTGCCATTGGGCGTATTTACATTTCGCAACTTCAATTTGCGCAATTTGAAGGGTAATGGAAACGTGGCTAGTGTTTTCTCCAGAGCGGCTGTACAGCCGAATCAAGTTCTGTTGCATCATTTTCCTGTTAGCACTTTGAAGCGGCTTTGAAACAATCTGCATTCAACACAGTCGTGTGATTTGGGAACATTACATGTTCTGTGGTGAATCAGCTGAAAACAGCCACAAGCATGTAAATACACGACAAGGTAAATTGGAAAACGCCAATACACACACTCTAGCACAACCACAATTTACCTTGCAGCTACAAACAGTGAAGAAATATAGCGTTTGGAAGAAATCCATTTATTAAAAATGTTGCTATTATTATTTAGGCTACATAAATATTGCAAAATATTAATCACTTTTATAATTATCATTGAATAAATAAATAAATAAATCATACAATTTTTACTTTGAGTAACTTGTCGGTTATTTAAAACTTTTTTGGCTGACACACACACACACACACACAGGCATTTAAATATGGTTCATTAAAAGAATCGACTCGTGACAATGATTTATTCATGAAAATCAGACATTGCTATTGAGTCCTCGCAGGTCTCGATTTCTTCACTTTAAAATAACAAGGATGGTGTTTTTTCAGAAATGTAGTGGAGTAAAATGCTAGATACTATGCTTTTCAAAGTAGCGAAGTAAAATTCTCCCATAATAAAAATAACATCGCAAGGCACATTTATTGCATTGTCATTTAGTTCTCATGTAAATGCACCCAACGTTATGGCTTATGAACCGCCCGGCACATGACCGACCTTCAACACTGAACAGTGGTGGAGCCAGAGGGGTGTCCAGGGCATCTGAGTGGCCACACTGGGTGCCACCCCAAAATTTTAATTTCACCTTCTACTGAAAGAAGCATTTATTTTGACGTGCGGCACGTTATTCATGCATTAACACTGAATTAACCCTAGTGAAAAAAGTATGCTAAGTACATTTGAGCAAGACTAATTATCAGTATACTTGAAGTGTGTTAATGATTAGTTAACTTGAAGTGTGCTATTTTGAAACAACTAATTTTGTATAAGTATATTTTAGTTGTAAATAAGTTATTAAAGCATAATTTTAAGTGTATTTAGTGTACTTTTATGTGCTAAATTGGAACAACTTTAAGTATACATAGTTCACATTAAGTATAGGGACTAATTACATGCTTGATTAGTGATGTCAAATGTGCTTTATTTGTATTTTAAGTATACTTTGTGTTATAAGTATACTTTATTTGTGTTATAAGTATACTTTATTTGTATTAGCTACTCATTCGGACTCCATTGAGTCTCCATTACGGCATCTCTTATGTGGAGCCTCCATTTTCATCTATTCTATTAATATAACTATCTATATATCACCTATGACTCTATATAATTCTATATCTCTCACTTATGTGTCACTATCTAACTTAGCCTATATGAATGTGTCACTATATCTATCCTATCTGTCACTGTCTATACATATCAGTCAATATATCTCATTTAAATCTAGCCTAAATCTAGCCTAACTAACCAAAGCTCACTATAAATCTCACTTATATCACAAAATCACTGCTATCACAAAATCTCTCTCCTCTCACAAAAACCCACGAGGTGAAGATGGATCAACTTCACTTTTAAACTGTGGTGAATTAGGTTCATACAGATGTGTGACTGTGTGGCTTGTTCCCGCCCCCTTTAATCAACCCAGTTTCGACAGGCGCCACCTGATGAAACACTTCGAAGCTTCATTTAGCCATAGTCACGTGACACGGGTGTTTCGAACATAGACAGTAAAAGAAATGGACAGAGCGACTCTATAGACTTCCACGGAGAGAATTGAAGTCAGGTAGAAGCATCACTTCCTGATGGCTGATGTATTGCGCAGCCTCAGACTGAGCTTGACGATGTAGATGTGACGTGAGTAGCTGTCTGACAGTGGTAAGTCTTCTAGTAGTTGTGCAAAGTGAAATCTGAATCAACGAATCTTGCAGAGACAGAGAGGGTAAGCAGGAGCAACTTTTGATGAATGAAGCATGATCTGCAACATCTCTATCTGCGTTAATGCCTCCACGTCCCCCCGATTGCCTCATAGACAGTAAAAGATTGTCTACGAGCTTCTCCTCAGGTCTATACGGTAATTTGCTCAACAGCGCGACACAGTCGCGTGGTTATGACGCAATCATTAGCTTATATTTTACAAAAACAGCTTCAACGGGACGATAGTGTAAGATACAAGGTAATAAAGCCTTTTATACATTGTCGTGTTTGTTTAGAAATAAACAATGGTCGAATGGAGTCTTTAAAAGCCTCAGATGTAAGTTATTCGCTGTCAAAGTGAGGCCAAAATGAATGGGAGTCAATGGGATGCTAACAGCAGGTGATGACTTTAGCAATGGCTGCCCCTATGGAAGGTACGGTTTCCGGGGGCTGGATTACCCCCCTTGGTTTCGAATCACAGTTCGGAGCAGTGTTTCAAACATCTGCGCTTCGGGATCTCGGCAAAGCATCGCGAAACGTCAGTTTTGTGTCAGCCATCCCTAAAAATACATTTATAAAGTGCATAAATCGATTAAATATTTTATTGTAAGTAGTACTGAGACTATTTGCAGTGTTCTGATGTATGTTTTATGCGTGAGTGGATTAAGAATATGAAGTTATAGAGTATAGAGTATAGAGTGGGCCGTATGATATGCTATTGACATGGCTTTGAGTCTTCAATTAACTGACAACTATTATATCATACAGGAATGTCTCATGAAACGCCCACAGTGTGAGATATGAACTTTATTCATGTCAATCCACAGACGAAACCTGTTTCAGTGCTGGTGTGGCTGTCAATAAATCCCCTTTGGTGAACTGCAGTGAAAGTGTCCTGGTTTTCCTTATACACAACGCAGAGAGAACGTAACTGCGGTCAGCAACGGACCGGTTACATGTACAGCTGCTATTAATATGACACTAAGTTTGCCATTTCGTTTTACGGCAACCAGTTCCCCACATTTATATGATGGTTCGTTGGATCTCTTCTCATTATAATTTGAAGTAAGTATTCAGGGATGGGCAGTGCACATGCTGTCACTCTCCACTTTTCTCCCCATCATTTTAAATCAATTATGTAGCCTAATATAACGTTATATTAAAGGGTTAGTTAATGACATTATTTTCATTTTTGGGTGAACTAACCTTTTAAAGACCTAAAATAAAAATACGGCAGCAATGCGATTATGCTAATAGATGATATTTACACTAAGTGCAAATAGCTGTAGATGCTGTTTACTAAGTGAAAATAGTGATATATTCTATTTACACCATGTAAAAGTAGTTCTTTGCAATATGTGTAAATAGTAACTAGATGCTATTTGTATTTTATTTTGACAGATACATACTATTTGCACCTCAGTATTGTTGTAAATGAACAGGATGTAATAACAAAGTGTAAAGATTATTATTAAAATTATTAAATAGATGCTGCTTTAATGGGACACTAAAGGCCCTTCCTACATCTACCCCTAACCCTACCCAATAAATGCTTTTATTTTTATTAAACATTGTAAGCACTTTATTTCCACCTTTAGAACATTTTCTTATTTTTTATTGAAAGTGAATGCCTTTTCTGATGTGATATGTGATGAGAAATGGGAGAAAAAAGGCGGATTCAAACCCGGGTCAAACTCGTCTAAAACAAGATCCTGAAGCTTTACGCTTTACTGACTGACTGCGCCACTGAAGATGTTTTGTGTATTTTTTTTATTTAGTTTTGCCCAACCAGGCATTGTTAGGTGGAGTGTACACTTGGTGAAAATAGAAAACATTATTTTATGTAAAAATAAAGTGTACAAATGATTTACTTGAGGTTTGATAGACGTGTAAAAGAACTATAAATGTCTCAAGCTTAAACTGCACTGCGAAGGGATACTAGCGGTTCACCGATGTGATGTATCTCTCAGGAACAGGGTTTGATCTGTCCTCAAATGTTTGCTTTTGTGTCTCTTTATCAATTGTGCTCAGATGATTGCCGCTCGTTCGCTGTGCGCCTGTTTATTCTTTCCTTTGATTTGTCTGCTATTTAGTTTCTTTTTTTTCTTTGCTAGATTTTCTCATGTCTGCTCACGCTAACTCACTCCCTGTCTATTCCTGTCATGTAAAGCTCAGATTTGCTTTTGTAACGCCACGCCAACAGAGGGAGCCCTCTCCTGAATTCTGACTGTGTGCAACTCCCTCTTCTCACTCTATGGTTACTTCCTGTTTGGCGGCCATTAAAAGCATGGCATGACCTAACAAGCCTTGCGAAGTATTGCCAGTCCTACTGCCTTACCAAGCATTCTCTATTCATTGTCTGATTACTTTGTGTATGACCTTTGCCTGCCTTCACTGATATCTGTCTCTAGGATTACCCCTTTGGATTTTGACTGCCTGTTGGATTGTTTCTGGAGTTTGACCCTCACGCCTGCCTTCTCATCTTCTGCCTTTGGATACCCCTTGGTTCTGTTGCCCTTGGACATCTACCAGTGGTTTTGCACATTGCCTATTCCCTCTCAGTCTGCTGCCTACACTTAATAAACTTCAGCACATGGATTCTAATACTGCCTCCTTACAGCTTTGTTCTCTGTCCAGTTTACATGTGCCTGCAGTGCCACCCTCTCTGGTCCCGGATTGTCTTCCTGGTTCCGGACTCATGCCTGCCTACTGATTTCTGGACTTGCATTTCTGCTCTGGATTTGTTAATGTTTCCTGGACTGACTCCAGTTACCCACCTGATCGCCTGGCGTTTGACTACAATTTTACGATCTACCGAACTCGTGTTTGTTCATTAAATGTTCTGATCTATCTTTGCTTTTTATGTTTGATTTATTATACTTAAACTACACATTTTGTATTTTTATTTAATTTATTTATTTTTACATAATGTATGTCTTTTGTAAGACAGTTCGATTACCAAATGCATTTTTAATAAAGTTGAATTAGTTAACCTTGTATGTCATTTTTACTCTTCAACAGTGTGTTGCAGGTGTTGATTATAATTAATTAATTTACTGTTTGGCCCATAAATAATAAGGATAAACAATAGGCCAATATAAAAAGTTTAATGTCTGACATTAAAAATGAATCACAAAACAAACTAAATGGGAATATATATATATAGCTAGCATAAAAGTTCAGCACATTGAAAACGAGAGATCTCAGAATATGTCAACCACTGACGTCATAGAATGCAGAAGCAGCGCCTCAAGCCCGCCCACCGACTCGTGGAGCTAAACGGGTCGCTACAGAGCAATAAACATGTTGGTTCCAGCTCACGTGTGTAAGACATGCGTTTGTTCGCTTCATTTCACCGTGAAATCGATTGTAAACAAGAAACAGGTCGTAACTGGATTTGCAGGCATACTGAGATTAAAACACAATGCTGTGCCTTCTATATTGGATCCGACAGGAATGGTGCAACACACGTATGTGAGTAAAACATGTTTTTATATGTGTTTGCATTGCATTGTTACAGATCGTTTGATATCTATTGATTACATACCTTAGCACGCTGTCACAAGGTTCTTTATTTGAGGTGTCATTGGTTCATTCGTGATTATGGGCCAGGGCTCGGACTTGACTCTTTTAAAAGCCCAACATTAGATTAGATTCAACTTTATTGTCATTACACAAGTACAAGTACAAGGCAACGAAATGCAGTTTAGGTCTAACCAGAAGTGCAATAGCAGCAAGTACAGGATATACAGTGGTTGCGTAAGTGCAGGACATGGAAATGTACTGAATATATATATAAATATGTATAAATAGAGAGATGGTTATTACTATAAACAGAACTGAATTTACAGGTGAACATGTACAGTGAATAAATATACAGATGGCTATTACTATAAACAGAATTTACAGGTGAATATGTACTATGAATATAATATACAGATGGCTATTACTTTAAACAGAATTTTACAGATAGAGGTATACAATAATATGTTAGGCTAATATGAGAAATATAGCAGTGGATTAAGGTGCAATAAATTATGGACAGAGCTATCCGAAAAAAAGTGTAAAAGTGCAGTGGAAAGTGGTTGCATATTGCAGTTAGAAGTACGGTGCAAAATGCAAATGTAAACATTTGGTACTATAAATACAGCCGGCAGTGCAAATGAGCATATTCCAGTTAAAGCTGTAGTCTACGATGTTGAAAATCAGTCGAGAAAGCCTGAATTAAAAAAAACTCATCCCGCCCCTCCACACGCACACCCCTCCCCTCTGTGCTACCTGATCCCTCCCACCGGGAAACGACCTGAACAACGTCACTTAGTCAAGCAGGAGTAAACATTGGAACAGAGATGTTGATAGCTCAAAGGCACACGTTTGAGTTCACGCCCACGCAAGATTAGCAACACATGCAATGTTCTATCGGCTGGAACAGAAAACCGCTAACGTTAGGCCTATTGAAATAGTCAAGCACTTCAAGAAATATAATTACTTTGACCCGTGATAGGCGATGCTAAACGGCTAACATTCCAATGCCGACCGGCAGCATGATCATGTTGTCATGCTGATAAAAAGCTATGTATGTAATACACCACACCATAAAAGTATAAATAAATGTTTACCTGCTCAACAAATAATCAGCGTCGGTTTTAAGTCCAAAGGTTTCTCTGAAGCTTCCTCCAACGGGCAACGGTGGACCCTATATTGATTCGGCTTTGAGTCCGGCGTTCTTCACATTTATTTTAAATATCTGCTCTTTCCTCAATTGACTTTCTCTTTATTCCAACCTTGACTGTTGGGGCGAGCAGGGGCCGCTTGCCGCTGTCTGTTTGTTGGTTTTTCTCCATTGCTGAGTTGACGCTGCCTACTTGCCAGCAAAATTTCATGTCGCAGGAGGGGGCGGGGTGGGGTGCGGTCGGGGGGAAACGCGAGTGGAGTAGGGATTGGATGAGAGCAGTTAACCAATGTAAGCTGTCCGGCCGGACAGCTTACATTGGTCAATTTCTCTGCGGGTGTACACCCAATAGAGTGAATGGATTTTTTTCATTCTTTTTTCTCTTCATATTGTTAGGATTGTACTGTAGAACCATAACCAGCATCTAATTGAGATTATTAATAATGAACAATCTTTGAAATCGTAGACCATAGCTTTAAGATATGGTGGTGCAAAATGCATAAGTAAACAGTTGTTACTGTAATAAACAGTCGGTAGTGCAAATAACAAAGTGAAGGCAGATGTGAGGTAGGAGAGTTAGCAGTTTATGAGGGAAGTGGATCAACGGTGGTTTGAGTTCAGTAAAGAGACAGCTCTGGGGAAAAAACTCTTCTTTAGTCTGCTGGTCCTGGTCCGGAGGATCCTGAAACGCCTGCCGGAGGGCAGGAGAGAAAACAGTCTGTGGGCTGGGTGAGAGGAGTCCTTGAGGATGCTGCGAGCTCGGTGCAGACAGCGTTTCCTCTGGATGTGCTCGATGGCAGGAAGTGGAGTCCCTGTGATGCGCTGGGCAGTTTTCACCACCCGCTGCAGTGCCTTGCGCTCCGCAACAGAGCAGCTCCCATACCATACTGCCACACAGTTGGTCAGGATGCTTTCTATTGCGCAGCGGTAGAAGTTCACCAGGATAGTCAAGGAGAGCTGATTCTTCCTCAGTGTCCTCAGGAAGAAGAGGCGCTGGTGAGCCTTCTTGACCAGGCTGGAGGTGTTGGTCGTCCACGACATGTCCGCCGAGATGTGGATCCCCAGGAACTTGAAACTGGAGACACGCTCAACAGCCATTCCATTTATGTGGATGGTGTCGTGTGTGCCTCTTGACTCTTTCCTGAAGTCCACGACGAGCTCCTTCGTTTTGGTGGTGTTGAGGAGCAGGTTATTATCAGCGCACCATGTGGCCAGGTGCTGGATCTCCTCCCTGTAGGCAGTCTCATCATTGTTGCTGATGAGACCAATCACCGTAGTGTCATCCGCAAACTTGACGATGGAATTAGATCCATACACAGGCTTGCAGTCGGAGGTGAAGAGGGAGTAGAGAAACGGACTTAGCACACAGCCCGGTGGTACACTAGTGTTGAGTGTGATGGACGTGGAGCAGGTGGATCCTGATCGAACATTCTGGGGTCTGTCAGTTAGGACGTCCAGTTACACATTGAAGTGTTGATGCCCAGGTCTCCAAGTTTGGCTATTAACTTGGATGGGGACAGTGTTGAATGCTGAGCTGAAGTCAACAAACAGCATGCGTGCATACGTGTTCTTATGGTCCAGATGGGTGAGCACAGTGCAGTGCCATGGAAACTGCATCCTCTGTGCTCCTATTGCTGCGATAGGCAAACTGGTGTGAGTCTAATGTGGATGGTAGAGAGTCTTTTAGGTGTTCCAGGACCAGCCGCTCAAAGCACTTCATAACGATGGGTGTGAGTGCTACAGGGCTGTAGTCATTAGGGCACCTCGGGCTAGAGTGTTTCGGCACTGGCACAATGGAAGTGCGTTTAAAGCATGATGGTACAGCTGCTTGGGCAAGAGAAAGGTTGAAAATGTCTGTAAAAACCCCAGCGAGCTGCTCCGCACATGCCCTGAGAACATGTCCAGGGATGTTGTCTGGTCCAGCAGCCTTGTGCGCGCTGATCCGGCTCAGTGCTTTGCAGACATCTGTGGAGGAGAGTGTGATTGGTGGGTGGTCAGCTGAGGGTTTGAGCTTGGTGGCAGTTTCTCTGTTGTCTCTTTCAAAACGAGCATAAAAGTAATTTAGCTCGTTCAGGAAGTTGACATCAGTGGCTGCGGGGGTGGAGTGGGTGGGTTTATAATCACTGATGGCCTGAATGCCCTGCGACATGCGTCGAGGGTCAAAGTTGGAGAAGTGTCCCTCTATCTTTAGCTTGTAGCAGTGCTTGGCCTTTTTGATGCCCCTCTTCAGGTTTGCTCTGGATGTGCTGTAGGCTTGTGCATCACCTGATCTGAAGGCAGTATTGCGTGACTTCAGCAGGAGTCGCACTTCCCTGTTCATCCAAGGCTTCTGATTTGGGTATGTG